>NW_028279982.1:0-59548 GCF_059751315.1 Micrasema longulum | reverse complement strand
TGTAGTACATGTAACAGAAATATAACAAATAAAATATACAGAAAATAAAACCAATGACAGATATCCACAGAAATACATTAAATACACGTACAATACATACTTGTGTGTTTGTGTGAGTGTAAGTGAGTGAGAGGGTGGGTGAGTGGGTGTTATTTGGGAATGAGGGTGGACATGTGTGTAAATATTGCACAAGTGTCAAGTGTCAAAAATATAAATATATATAAAATATTAAGAATTAGAGATAAAACATAATAAAATAAAATAAAATAAGATACTATAAGACTTTATTATTCAAACTAAGTATAAGACAAAAAAGTATGTTTTAAGACACGAATTTTAAATGTTATTTTTTTACAATCAAATGGATCAATAAGGGGAAAGTTCAAATTATATTCACTAGAAAAACGTATAAATGAAAAGTTCTGGGAATAGTTCGTACGAACTGCTGGCACACGAAATAGAGAGCTCGATGTGTGACGGGTGCTGTAGCCGGGGACATTCAATGATAACTCCGACAAAAGGGCCGGACTATCAAGGCGTCCACTAAGTATGTCATAAAGCACCCCCATGTCCAACAGTAGACGGCGATATATTCAGTGTATTTGTAATTTTTGGGGAATTCAATGGTTTAAATATTCGCAAAATAAGTCCATAGATTTTGGATGCAGTTTTGGAGATGTAATCAATGAAATGGTTGAATTTAAGTTTGATATAAAAAGTTATCCCAAGATATTTGACTATCTCGACGTTCAACAATTAAACTAATGCATTAATTACAATAACATTTCATTTAGTCAAGGTTGTTGAAGTTGTTTGCTCAGTTAATTAAATTTATGTCTGAGTTTCTTTTATCATTATCTGCTTTAAAAAAGTTAGCTCATGTTATTTTGGTGTGAGAAATATTATAACTTAATTCAAAATTGATAATAACTTCCTTGAAAGGGTGATAATTATCGTCCTGTGTTAAAGGTTCAGAGCATTCAATAACATTTACATTAGAATCATCGTCATGTCCGCTACCTAGTTGGAGCGTTGGTATCCACAAAGAACTTTTGTGCATCTCTATCAGCTGCCAGCTCCTGTGCATTCTCCCAAGTAAGGTTCGCGTCCCGTAGTTCTGACATAAACTGCCGACGAACAGTCAGCAGTGGACGTACAGGATGTCGAGAACCTGATGCCTTAAAACGTAGGCAAGCATAGTTAAAGTTCTGAGGAGGCATTCGCAGTATATGGCCCAGCCAACCGTATCGCCTCCGTTTGATGACATTTGATGACATTTTTGTCACTGGAATTTGCTGCGTCGTTCTCTTATTACTTGATTCCTCACAAAATCAAACCACCGCACACCCAAAATTCTTATGAGACACCTATTTACAAAACTCAGTATTTTGCTATTTTCGCATCCGTATGGGAGAATTGGTATTATGCAGGCGTTATATATGCGGCATTTGGTTTTCACTGAGTAAATATTTCATCTCCTGATAGTCTTCATACTGTTAAATGTGGTGACTGATACTCTTAGCCGCACTTCCAGCTCTTTTTAAAAGCTGCCATTTTCTATAACATTTATTCCCAGGTATTTAAAATTCTTGACCCTTTCGATGATTTGGTTTAACAGTCTGAGCAACAGCATCAAGGCACACACAGTACATTGGTTTGGGAAATATTTATTTTTAAACCCATGCATGGGGAATACCTATTTAGTTTTTCTCCAATAACCTGAAGAATATAACCGCATCACCGGCTCATTCAAGATCTCAAAGTTTTTGGGAGGGGGGGATTAATATTCCACGCACTGGCGGAATTGTCTTTTTTTAGAATGAAGTCCAGAAGGATTATAAAAAGGAACGATTCAAGGACGCAACCTTGACGCACTCCGGTTGTGACTTTTGGTGGTTTGCGTAGAGGAATTGCGCCTTTGGAGCGTTTGTCATCATACTTGGAAAAATCACCGGGCGATTTTAACAGAGCGAACTTTTTTATTGAGCCTGCGCGAGATGGAAAAGATGTTGCCAGATGCTTCAGGGGACCGATCTTGCTATGGTCTTCACAAATCATCATGCGCTCTACAATTCGGCATAAAAAAGCACACTTTTCGAATTTTTAATTTTCCATACATTTCGAACGAGCCGTATCAAAATGCACCTAACTCAGATATCTCGACTTTGAACGGCCGTAAATTCTGCGTTAATCCAGTGCCTCAAGCCAGCCCTTTAAGAAAAAAATTCTCTCCGATAGTTGGCTGGAGACAGGATCTTATGGACGTTTTAAAAAAATTATTATGTTTTCAAATATTTAGATTTTTAAACTTGCATGGAAAGAAGCGTCCCAAAAACTAAAAGACTTCTAAAACATTTTTTTTATTTGCGCCCTGACCGACTGCGGCCAGGTTTAAATTCAGTTCTTCTGTACTGTTTCATTTAATAGGTAAAACTGTCGTGACCTTCACTTCGCCCCGCTCACGCTCCTCTTTAGGCTCCGAAAACCGTCGAGTGGACCGCTTTGCAGGCGTATTTAACCACGTCCAGAGCCTGACCGAAGGTTCCGTCTGCTTGCAAACCACTGTGTATTTAACGTACTAACCACTAGGTTCTACGCTGCCAGCCTCCGAGCTGAAACAGGACACGGACGATCGACTTTCAACAGGGACGGCAGCGCCTGCGCGCCTGTGCGACAGCCCCTGACACCGCGACCTTTCTCTGACAACGCTGGTACCCCTTTTGCGGGGCAAAGGCCGCGGAAGGGTAGGTCGTAGCCAGGTGTACGGTCTGTGTATTCATCTTACGATGGTTTACAGGGTTCAGCTGTCGCTAGCGGCGCGCGGTCTTGGTTCGGATGTACAACCCGGAACCAGGAACTGGAGCAGTAGTCGGAACGGCAGTTTTTCTGTTTGCCAAGTGGCCGCCCGTCACCACTCTGTAGCCGGCGCACACGCTTGTCGGTAACATGCACAGTGTTTAACTTGTATGTGCAGTTAATTTTCCACCTTCTCATCTTGTTCCCGTCAAAGAATTAACCGGAAAAGGACCGCATCAATATATTTTTTGATCAAATCTCCTACAAGAGGATAGGATTAGACCGTACCCATCTTGTCAACCATGTTATTAACACCGGAGAATATACGCCAGTTAAATAGAAAACTTTTCCGCAATACCGCGTTTACCGCCAACAACTAATTGAAGAACTAGATCGAATGAACTCCTTTGGACGTAGTTGAACCGCGTAGGAGCCCATGGCCGAACAACGTATTTATTGTTAATAAAAGGACGGCTCACCACGTTTTGTTTTAGTCAGCATTATCTAATAACCCTAATACCACAAAAATATTAAAAGTTATAACATTCATAATGAGTTGTAAAAATTAGTGCTTAATGTATTTTCTTCTTTCTTTATAATTTTACTTAATTAAAAATTAGTTATATGACCACACTTTACTCAAACTAAACATTGAACTTAAAATACTTATGCTATGAATAATATTCTCTCATATAGTAAATTGAATTTCGTTATGAAACATGTATTCGTCTAGCCATATAACATTTGGTATATCCGTTTGTAACTATCCCTTTGCATGCCATAGTGGACCTGTAAATAGCCAGTCATACTATTTTCTGCATTGATTTAACATTGTACGTTTTACGCTTCTTATTTATAACTGAATTAAAATGTCTCTTTCTAATGTGTACAAGTATGTGTTATCAACAACGTAGGATAAATAAACCTGTATACCCAAAGTCTTCTTGTCATTTGTACCTGTGGAAGTGATTCTTGATTATTTTGATAATTAACACTCTAAGAGGACAAAGTTGGATACACGCATTACAACCAAATAGGGAGCATATAGCGCTTGCTCCATATTATCCAACTGAAACCGAGGATTGGTGTGCATACGGAGGTAGATCCTATTCAATGTAGAGGTTCCGTATGAACATACAACAACTAATATATCTCTCCTTACACATTAAAAACACTCTTTTTACACCAAAATAATATTATAGTTAAATTACGTTTATTTATGTTTAAATATATTTAAAAGTAGACATGTATAATATATATATATATATCTGATTAACACTTCAAACTAAAAAGTTTAATTTTCGTAATTCGAAATTCTAAAAAAATCAGCGGCTTTGAGAATTGTTTTTGCTTCATTTGAAAACTTCCTTTTATTCATTAACAAAGTTTGAGCATAATTTTAGCAGTCAGGGTCTCCAAAGATTTGGTAAACTTTAAAGATGAACCGTATAATAAATAATTTTGGTCGGTAATAATAATTTATTTTTAAGTTTATTCACTGATTTATAGAACAAGATTCATTGTGAACCGAAAACAATTACTAAGTAATTTCAAATACCTACACTACACATCTACTCCTGAAAACTATTTATTCTATTAGGTTCGAATAGAAAGACATAAAGCATTTTTTTTTGTATTGAAGGTGGTGATACCCATCCACATGCACACCTTACAAACGTTGCGTACGGGTATTTATTATTAGAGTAATTAACATACTTAGATCCTTGTGACTTTTATTAAAATAAAAATGAAAAACATTTAATAGATCGAATTTAAAGTAACATTTTTATGAATATAAAATATTTTTAACGTTAAAAATACTACTTGTCTTAAAACATTTGGAATGACTGAAAATATTGTTTGCACGATCGGTGGTCCCGTGGTAGTGTCCCGAACTTATATATGTATTAAATGAATACTACGACATTTTCATAATACTGTTGTGTAGAGATGCAGTTTGTGGTTGATGTAAAAATATGATAAAATGAATTTAACCTCAAGGAATAAATAAATAAGTGATTTGATATTATTGACAATTCAGGTGTATTGGACACACGGAAATGTAACGGTTTTACGAATCAAACAATGAATACCATGTAGTAGATCTGTGAAGGCAGATAAGGGCGAGTGACGTGCTGCGCGCCCTTAAATAGGTCTATTAGGCACTGCGCGCATAGACAACAACACATTCTCGTTCTTCACTCTCTGGTCCCCTCAATACTATTAAGTTTTTTTAAATCTCAATAATACTCATAGTTCAAATCAAAACTCATAGTTCCTACTGTATTATCACCCCGTGTCAGCAAACACCATTAAAATATTGCGGTTCGTTTGTAATCATTAATTTGTTAATTTCAATACAAATGAGTTAGTAATTAAAATTTGCAAATATTACGATATTTATACGAACACTTTTCGCTCTATGACATTTTCACTTGACACAAATATTGGTTCAGCAATATGAATACAGTGGTTTAAAACGACTTAGGCTAACGACTGATACATTGAAAGTGTACTCCTCCTAGGTAAATTTGTTCAGATGTTGAATGAGGTTCTTAAGAAGATTTATAAATAGGGTAGATCAAGTAGGTTCAATTCGTGAGTAATCATAATGGCCCGAAGAATTAATGCGTCGTCACTAATAAACCCATCGGCAGCCGTTCGGCGTTCGTTTTGATCAATGTTTTAGAGATAATAAATATCATATTTAATAGAATTGGAGACAGTATTTATCAAAGATCTAACGTATGAATATTATGCTTCTGAATAATTTAATTTTCTAATGCCAAAAATAAAATTTTCTCAAATGTCTTTATCAAAATTTTTACTAAGTTAGTAAAAAAATGCCATGAACCGTGTCGCCAGAAATCAAATTTTACTATTTATTAAATGTTCTAATAATAAGTTGTATTTTTATATCCCAATGTCCAGAATGTGTAGATTAGTCGATTCGTGACACAACTTGGAATTCTTTGGGATCGATCTTTCGAATTTTCTTATATATCTTCGCCACTTAAACAGTGTGCTAAATCGGTATGGGTTAGCTCGAAGTCTTATATGTTGATCGTGATTTCAAATATGCCATTATTTTATTGCCCTTGTTTGTCTCTGCTACAATGTTTTACGTTTTTTTGTTCTGTTTCTTGTACATTTGTTTTTTAATATAACTATTATAACTAATGTAATCATTTATATGATAAATTAATCAAATTAACGAACTAATTATGTTATCGTCGCTATCCTCCTATCCTTAAAGTTAAGTGCAGTGGTTTCAATCACTCGTTACACGAAAGTGAGATGATCAGTCTTGAAAAATTCAAATGCCAGTCCAGGTACTGTTATATTGCTGTGTACAACAAACCTTAGCCATGAACCTGAAAAAGAAGAAAAAAATGATTTGACACAATTTTAATTGAAACACGAAAGTTGAGCATCGAGAAATACAGGAAAAAGTTAATACATGAATTTGGATTGTTAGTGGCTCCAGTATATTTCCTACATACATTAAACGATGGCAACCTTTTTTATGTTTTCTTTTTTCTAGGTCTAATAGCTGACAATATGGAGATACATTTGATTTGATGTTAAATAAAAGTTCCTAGGATTGATTTCATTGACCCATGTCACATTAGGCAGGTCCTACATCTTTCTTTTAGAAATTTCTCCCAACGGAATGTGATACAGGCGATTGTCCCTTTGTAAGAATTTGGCCTTTGTGTGATTTTCATTCAGAATGTGACATACGGGAATCTGTCGCAAGAAATTTATTGTGATGCGTTAATATACAATCTGTTGAAAGTGACACGAACCGATTTAATATATTCGCGAAAGAAAATGCTTAAGTTTAAAAAGGGCTTTTGAATATCTAAAATAAACCAAATCTTAATAAATTCAGCCATTCAGGTGGTGTTGCAGTTGTTGTGTTGATGCAGTCTTCAAAGTTATAAAAATATGTAAAATAGAGCAGCTGTTGAAAATAATTCCACATATATGTTTGTATGTACGAATGAACAAACAAACCATCACGCCGCTTCCCCGTAGGGATAGACAGTGAGAATAGAACGCCACATCGCTCTATCTTTGCATGCAGATCTCGATTCCTCTAAATTCATACATCTTTTCATACACGCGCGCCGATTATTCCGACCTTCAACATGCCATGTCTTTTTCGGTCTTTTTCTATTTTTGCATCCATCAACATTAAATACATTAAAAAATTTAATTAATTTAGCCGTTCTTTCGTATGCATAGGTTTAAATAAGATAGTAAATTTTGTTATTCAATTGGCATATATTGGTGGAGCCATATTTTATTTATGGTATAACAGGTTTTTAATTTTTGCCGCAATTCATTTAGAGTTTTTCACCAGTAACCGTGGGACCAGTCACGACAAAACCCAGCCGCTGTTAAAATTTTTAAAATCAAACGTGGTCCTAACTAAAAGTACGTTATTTACTCATTATAAGTATAAAATATTGGAAATTAAAACATTAAACGATATTTACGCTGAAAACCAAATGCACAATTTTAATAATTTAATTTAGGTATTCATACAATTATTAAAAATTTTCTCGAAAAATACATTTTAATTTTAACTTATTTGAATATTTTAAAATATTCAAAAACATTGATAATATTAAGTTCTTTATATTACATAAAAAAAAATAAAAAAAATGGCGTCTCTCTATAATAAGGTAACATGATTTCATTTTTACTTTATTAATGGCAGAGTCAGAAGATTTATGCTACTTAAAACTGTTTTAAGAACGTATTATAGATTTTATTCCATTAGTGAGTACAGAAGATGGCCCCATAAATTGCCTGGTATAGAGGCCTCGAGGGTGATAATCCAACACCGAATAGCATCTACATAAAACGAACAACCCTTAGTTTGTTAAAGAATATGCAAAAAAGCTTGAGTGCCATTTATTTGCATCTTTTTAAAACTTGACGCTTTGTCAATATACTGTATTAGTATTTTCATTTACAGTTTAAATTTAAAATAAAAGTTTTGAAAATATTTGTACGAGTAATAAAATTATTATAAAATTAAGATTTTTATAACAAGAAAATTTATAAGATGTTCAACTTACTTGACATATCAGAAAAAAAAGCATATTTTAATCTTAGTAGACAAGTATTGGATTGAACAATCTGGATAAAATACAAAATAATAATTGTTATAATCATGACCTGTCATGTCAACTGGTCACCTGTCAACTGGTTTAAGTTATCACATTATGCCTTGTGTTATATTTCCCATTTAGTTTATGTTAAAAAAAATCGTTTGATCTGAAAAATATGTAATAGAAAAAAAAATTACGTCGCATTTCAAGATTGTAAACCATTACGCATTGATATTTTATGTCAGCCTCAGAGTAATAGTATTTGCCTACGATGCAAGGGGTCTCAGGTTTTACTCTCGACATGGTTTATATGAAATATTTATTTAACAGGGTGTTTTCACACTAGAATATTTGAAAAAAAGATCAAGATACGCCGTGGTTCTGTGTTCCAATGCAGTGCCCTATGCACCATTAGGGTTGGAAAGGGAATGACGATGATAAAATGTGTTCGAATTTGATATTAGCAAAAGTCATGTAGATCATAAATAAAACAAAAAGTTTTGAATTATTTTAATTAATGAAAAATAGTATGATGTTTTCTTGAAAATCACATATTAATAGGTGCCAGGTGGATAAAAATACAGTTTTGTTTGTGAAATAGAACTAGAACCCTTGATGAGTGTTTTCGACCGAATAATTCAGAATAAAGAAATCGAGTGGAGATAACCCGTCTCGTTTTGTAGTGATTGATGCGCTCGCTTACTAGTCTTGAAGTCTTGGATTCAATTCCTGGCAGAGAGAAAGTGAAGAATTTATGTTTTGAAGTTTTTTGAACTTTAATATTTCATCGTTCCTCGACTGGCATCTGAAGGATAAGACTGATCACCTTACCTTCATGTAACATGTGATAAAACTGCCTTCCATTTAGTTTACCAATGCAATGCCCTAAGCACCATTGGGTGCGAAAATATGGATGAAGATCATTTGAAATAATAAAAGTAGTAATGGCAATTTTAAGAAATCATTTTTTCAACAGTTTATTTAATCCTCGTTGATTGTTATTATTCAATTGATTAATTAATTCAAAAAGTTAATTTCGAATAAATATTTGAGATAAAGCTGAGATTAAAATAAGGTACAGGGGAGGTATATAGCAAGAACCTTAAATATGTCCCTTCATTGTTTTGTTCTGAAACAATGACATTAATTATAAATTTAAATATTTTGATGTCTATTCATTCCAGGTTTGCTATATTAAAACGAATGAAGATTAAAGATTACGAACATTATTTGATACCAATGACTTTCTGCAGATAATTTCGTATTATATTCTGTAAAATTGGCCTTTGAAGAACGTCGATTAAAGAGAAATGAATGAACATAAAAATGTGTTTAAGATTATCCCTCTTAGAAAATAATGATAACGTAGTAGGTATTGTTAAAGATGGAAAATTTGATATGTCTTAAACTCTTTCTTGGGAGAACAAAAAAAGTTTTCTTTACACATTTAATGTTAAATGATCCCAAACAACAATATTTTTTTGTTTAAATCAAAGTTCATGATAATGCAGTTATGAATAAAAAATACGGTAAAGCGGTTTTAACTTAATGCTGTTTTACTAGTGTTTTTGTTCATTGACTCATTGTGAAGAAAATTGTTAACAATACAATTGTTTCTGGTTGTATTTTATATTTCTGATTAAGATATGCACTAGAAAAAATATTTTATATTCAATATCAAAAGTAAAATTCAAATGATCAATTAAAACACATCTCGTTATTTATAACAAAAAATAACTCTCTGACACTTTTGCAATATTGTTTATTTTAACCAAATAACTTTTTTTTTTAGTGTTCACATGATAAAATATGAATAAAACTTTAAACAGTCAATAACAGGCCATGAGTCCTGTAAACGCTTAGACTTCCAAATTTCCTCTTCTGAAATGTTTTATAATATCAATCTGTATCACGTGAACTTTTTAATTTTGATGTCAAGTTCCTTCATTGAAATTCGTTAGTACTGTTGATGATGATTTATGGAAAAAAATCCACGCTTTCAATGTTTTAATTAAGAGTACTAAAAATGAATTTTATAACGCTATCAATCACAAACAATGGAAGGTACGTAATTATAGGAGAGAAACTCAACCATAATTCCGGAAATCCCTATTAATCCACCCCTACACTCCATACAAATCGGTTTTATCGGGTTTAACCCGTTAAGGCAGTAATTGAAGGGGAATCTTTCACAGATTAACCCTTCAGACCTTATTTATGTTTACTGGCAGATTTTTAGTCATGTCGCTAAATAAGTACTTTTGTGGTTGGCTACTAATTTTCGAACACATTAAAACGTTATTAAATTACAACAGAAAACTACTACGCGCAAAAATCAAGTGTTTTAATATGATACAGTTTTATCCTTAATCTCGGTTTTTACAAGATAACAAGATCAGTGAAACATCACAAAAGTTTCGACGATCAACACAAATGTATACGCAAATAGTAGTAGCATGGGAAATGAACATTGGACGGTTGTTTGATTTCAATTTCCCGTTCCCATGAGACGACCATCCGCTTTGAAATTAAATATCAAACTAACAACGAAGAACTCTTTTTTTTTATGCTTTGTAATTTTGCATTATGGGTAAACTTAAATTTACGCGTTGGCTATAAAAACCATTCATCTTTAAAACGTAATTTTTTTACGATTAAAAACGATTACCTTACCTCGAATAAGGCCAAAGTATTTATGAAACAGGGTCTTTGTGACATAAAGTCATAGTGCTTCATCGATATAAACTGAATATTTATACGCCTTTTGTACTAAAATATGATCGATAAATAATATTTTATGACATTTGGAAGATGAAAACACATAACACGTTTAACTGCTTGCAAGGGCCGGGTGAGCTTCAATAACGCTCCACTTTACAACATCCTCTTTTACAATATTTGTACAGGACACTCTTAAGAAAGTCATTTTCTTTTAGTATCTTGCAATTTCAATGCGTTCTAATGGGGAACATAAAAATTTTCTACTCACGTGCTCGTTCCAGAAACAGAGAGTAGGAACAATCACCTTTCTAGAGAGCTTAAAGGATTATATTCGTTACGTGGTATTACTCCTCTTCCATTCCCCAAAAGGGCAGAATCACGGTGGTATGTTTTTTAAACGTAGTGTTAATACTTTTTCCCTGTAGTAAGAGCACCGAATGTCACCTTTTCGCAAAAATTTGTGATAAAATAGAGATCCCAACATACTAAGGAACTCCGTCTACCAGTGGCGAACGGTGATTATTTATAGGTAAGCTATAAAAAAATATCATTTATTTATACCTACATAGAAGGTACATTATTCAATGCAAATATATTTTTAATTTAAATTTTTTGTGTAGTTCTGTGTGATACAACTCTCATCTATTAAAGCAACTCAAACGACGGAACTACGTGATATAGTATATTATGTGCTATATTATCCATTAATTTAACACATAACTTCACAATTAGGTATTGTCATCACGATTGAAATGTCACCTGGGCAATTTGTTCTAGAAAAGATTAATGCTAAAAACGGCCACGTCGAGCGCCACATGTGTCGTATGTCAAAAGTATCATCTAAAAGAAAAATAGTCCTTGAGAAATAATGTTTGAAATACCGTTTTTCAAATCGAGAATCTTCAAATAATTTGTGTAATCTGCAAGTTAATTCTAGGAGAAAAATCCCGTCACTGCCACTGGGTTTATAGTACAATTATTTGTATAAAAAAATAAGCTGGAGTAATCGGCTAGTTTTTTGGCTCGTTGCTGGCGCTAGGCGCGCTTTATTAATATTTTTATTTATATTTGGTGAAGCATACAAATGGTGGCAATGATTTATTAGAAATAGTAATGATTTGTTTGTTTTTTTGTAAATAAAGTCACCATAAAACATTATTATGGATTATCAAATATAATGGTAAGCTGCGCATAATAGCTTCAATACACTTAAAAAATTTATATCTCTTAATAATATGCTCACGAGTTTTTATTGATCAATTCAGTTACTAAAACAATGTGTGAGAGCTTATAAAGTATTCTCTAAAAGTTTAACATGTGGTGTTAGTGAAACATAACATGCTGCTGAAGGCTGATACTGACAATTTTACCAGGAATCTCAGTTGGAGCCTAAATAACAGAAAGCAACGTGTTATGGACATTGTACTCGTTCGTACCTACTATGGGAGTTTACGCCGCGGCGGCGGCGGCGGCGCGGCGGTTGCTTAATTTTTTGAAATTTAAATATTTATTTTTTTAAATATTAAGTTAAATAAAAACAATTCAGGTTGAACTTGCCATAAAAAAGTATTATAACTTTCCGAAAATATTCTCCACATTTAAACATTAAACTCCCCGAAAAGTTGGGTAGTTAAGAAGAAGTATGGTTTATATTATTTTATTTAAATTTATTGCAACTGAGAGGAAAAACATTTTTGAGAAGGGAATATGGAAATCTAGGCATTTACAGAGCTTATGACCTGTAATTGGTTGGTTTAAGTGGCTCCGTTACACACAGTGTAACACTCACCATTCTGCCTATGTTTGAAAATCCATATTTCCACAACTCTTCCATTTGTTGACTTTTGTGAAGTAAAAGAGTTGAAACCTTTATTATGTGGGTGAGATTCATCCGGCAGGACCAATCCACCTACTAGGCAACGCCTGAAAACAATTTTCCAATGTTTATACTTCTTCTTTTACCAGGTTTCAACAATGTTCTGAGTATGGTGAATGTTACGCAGTATGTAAAGTGGCCACTTAAACCAGCCAATGACAGGTCATAAGCCCGGTAAATGTCTAGACTCCCATATTCCCTTCTCCAATAGGTTTTTCCTCTCCGTTACGACAAATTTAAATATGTTTAACTTCCTAAGAAGGAAATCCAGCCAGTCAGGACTGGAAGCATTTGGACATACTCAAAACACTGTTATTTTATTCATTACTCTTTTTATTAAACATTAAGCGGTCTAAGATGAGCGTTGAAAGTCAAGCAACTATTGCATATTGAATAATTGACTAATAAAGCATAGTAAACTGTCATCTATTGATCCGTCAATAAGATACCTCCAAGCTTTAAAAACATCTGGAATAATTTCATTAGTCTTTTGCACATTTAATCAATTTGTTTCCTTCATTTAATATTTTGACCAATTACAATCACAAGATATTTCATCTTAAATTTTTCCTTAGAATATGTTTCAAATAAAATATTATCTAGAACATTTATGTTTGTGAGTGAAAAGTCTTGATGGAAGTTCATTGTAATGTATTATATAAATAAAAGACGAGTCATATTTTAATCCATAAATTTGGAATATCCAGTGACCGGTTTCATCGCTTTTACGATGTCCTTGAGACTGGTATCTTTATTAAGGAGTTCAATGTATTTATACAAAACAGAGATAAGGATAGATAATTTAAAATCACATGAAAGTAAATTAAATAAAGTTATTTTTATCTTAAGGATCATTATCAACATTTTTTTTTTTTTTGTGTTTACTAATGAGTTGATATAATGCTATTTTAATGAGTAAAAGTATTTTATATTTATTGTCCCATCCTTTGTAAGTTCGATTTTTGTCAATTATGATTTCTGAAAAACAAAAGGTAAAAGGTCATTAGTAATAACATATTACAATGGGTAAAGTAATGGAAAATGTACGAGTGTCATCTGTTCATTAAGTAATTCTACTTAGGGTTTATTTTTTAATCTATTAATTTCGAGAATTTCTAGTTTGTCAAGTTTATGGCCTTTAGGTGCAATATGAATTATTTTTACATTATTTTTTAATTCAAAAGAATGTTTATTTTCTATTAAATGATTGTAAAAATTTAAACTATCTTTATTATTAGACCATGATTGAATGTGCTCTTTTATGCGTGTTTTAAAGGCTCTACCCATTGGCCTACATAGCATGCATTTTTACAGTAGTTACAATTAAGAAGGTAAGTACTTGAGTTTAAAAAATCATCATTTTTGCCTTTATTATTCACCAACAAATTAGCTAAGGAATTATTATTGTAAAAGGCTGCTGTGCTTTTATTTTTATTCCCTAGTTCACTAGATATTCCAAATTTTTGGATTAAAGTATAACTCGTCTTTTATTTATATAATAAATAAAAATATTATCATTAACAAATTACAACAGGGATGGAGAATACCTTAAATAAGGGAATATGGAAGTCAAGGCATTTACATTGCTTATGACCTGTCATTGGCTGGTTTAAGTGGCCACTTTACACACTGTGTAACATTCACCATTTTGCCTATGTTTGAACATCCATATTTCTTCAATATTTCCATTTGTTGATTTAAGTGAAGTCAAAGAGCTGAAACCTTTATTGTTGTGAAGAGATTCATCTGACTGAATTATTTCACATATCAGGCAACGCCTGAAAACAATTTTTCTATTTTTAAACTTCTTCTTGGACCTTTTACATTTGGACAAACTTGGAACATTTGGACAAACTCAAATATTGTAAAAATATTATCCTTAAGTTTTCAAATATTAATACAGTGTTAATCCTTAATTCTTGAAATATTAACACAATACTTGAATTACAGTATTTTAGGGTAAGAATTTAAGAAGAAGAATGTTAGAATTTTTACTTATATCTCTTATCTCCTATTCTATAATAACTTACATCTTCTAGAGTAATCTAATCGCAATTACACAAAAATTTCTATAAAACCTTTTGATTGGTGGATCACAAAGGGCTGAAGGGATCTCATTCACTCATTCACTCGATTGTCCGAGGCTTGTAGGCACTTATCGACACTCCATACGCCACCATTGTTATTGAATTTCGCTTTCACGGATTCGTATTTTGTCCAATATCGTTTTCTGTTCGGAAGCTATCGTAGAATGGATCCCAATCTCGTTGCAGACCGAGGCGAGTGTAGATTGGAGATTGCCCATCGTCTACACGTATTACTTTATCACAATAACAAAGCAGATCTAGACGGAAAATATTGAAGAACCACAAAATGCGAAGGGATTCCAAGAATTTGTCCGCATTATCGATTAATCCATCGAAGTGAAGAACGGGTGCTCACTTTAGCGCAGCGCCAGCGTAACCATCCGAAAAATAAATGTTAATCAAAATATATTTAACATGTTATTTTTAATAGTTTTAAATGTAAACCATAAGGACATCACCGTTTTCGTTCCCTTTTTGCACCTAATGGCGCATAGAGCACTGCATTGGTACACCAATCGGAGCGTATCTCAATCATTTTTGTTTCATGAAGATGAGATGATCTAACTTTGAAATATTTTAGTGTGAAAACAACCTTTTAAATTCAAATTTCATATCAACCATGTCGGGAATCCAAAGATGCATAAGCATAAGGATATAATAAAAGAAAAAAAAATCTTATTCTAAAAATCATTCAATATTTTTTTATTATAAATAAATAATATATATTAACATATAATTTCCCTCCTCACAAATTGATTATTTTTATTCATTTTGTTCGTGTACTTCAGTTAATTTTTTTCAGGAAGTATAATACGTTTGTAAATTTTATAAAAATGTTTCAATAATATTATGTAAGCTATCTCTAAATTTATATTCTACATTCAAATTCAATGTGTTTTGTTTAATATGGAAGAATTGACTCTTCACTATAAAGTCATTTTACTGGAATTAAATTTATTATTATGCATATTCAAAAATGCGTTTCAAATCAAATTAGTTTCGAAGCGAGAGTTCATATAGTTTATGTCACAATATTTAAGTAATTCAAATTATGAAAACACAAGTCTCAACTCCATAGAATAAAATTTCTATGTTGAGTTTGGACGAAAAAACATAGTTGATATTAGTATAACAATAGAGTAATAATGCGCTCCACTCCTACTTAAAGAGAAGCCCTTTAGCTCTATTGCATAGAAAAGCGTTTAAAATTATGTATTTTGTTTTTCGTTTAACAACAAACGTGAAACGGACGGTTTTGTCCCGCGCTTGCTAATCTCGATCTGAGTACACACGACCCGTTGTATTGCTGCAAACTGTAGATAATTTCGTAATTGAGTTGATAAATATCAAACGCCGGTATGTCCACCCAATATAAAAAAATATTTGTTTCACAAAATATAGAGAAAAAAAATATGATCATTTCAGTACTGTTTAAATTCAAACATGTCCTCGTTATAACAATAAAACACCGACAAAAAACTTTATTCAGAAGAAATTTCATGTATTATATTTTAATTTAGAAGCTAGTAGGTCCACATCGACACTGTGGTGGACCGTTGTAGACATACCCGTGTTTAATATTTATCAACTGCAATGATAATGATATAATGGTTTTTGTTCTTATAGGCGAATGTTAGCCGGTGGCGTATTATTACTCTAAGAGTACAACAAAACCTAATAAATAAGTATAAGTGAGTTGTACTCGTATGTTAGCTTGTAATAATTTGATTATTGTAAAAAATAAAATAACGTTGAAAAAAATATTATAACGAACGATATCTGTACCTTAAAAGATAATCACGGGATTGACATTGACATAATTGTTCAGGAAATAAGATTTTGTGATTGTGCGATTCCAAAACAGCAATATTTAAACAAACGAGATAATTTCAATCTATAAAGAACTTTCAATGTAAAAAATATTGTTTTGATAATATTAGTAAATATTTTAAAAAAACACATCGAAAACTAGCGATGTTTTTCGCTTTAAAACACAGTGAAATTATTATTTGAACGTAAAAAAAAGCACTTTTATGACGGAAATGGACTTATGTCTATTTTTCACGTATGAAGTAGCTTATTGAGAAAATTTCATCATTTTTAACTTCAAAACGTCAAAAAGTGTACTTTCGCGTTTTATCCTCTAAGGAACAAATACTGTTTATGTAAAAATAAATGTGACAGAAGACATAATTATTTTAATGTTTGACCTGTCCAAGTCCCGAATGTTCAATATAGCTAATTATTGGTACGTATTAGGTCGGTATTTGTTATTAATTTTTATTAGTCGGCCACGTGGCGCAAAGGTCAGCGCGTTTGCCTATTATGCAAGAGGACTCGGGTTCGATTCCTTACATTATTGAAATGAAATGTTTATTTAAAAAGGTGTTTTCACACACGAATATTTCATATTTCCTTGAACTTGCTTTCTTATTTCCTATACTTAAAGCAAATGAATGATCATCTTACCTTATTTGGAACAAAAAAAATAAGATGCGCTGCGATTGGCGTACTAATGCAGTATCCTATGCATCATAAGGTGCGGAGAGGAAATGATGATGATGATGATGATGATGACGTAATAGGTACCTACCTACGAGTATTATTATGTAGGTATATAAAATTATTTTCATTTTCTTTGCTATTTATGTTTTGCAATAGTGTATGTTTTCTAGTTATAAAGAGACAAAAAACTTCTTGACAGAAAACATTATTCTGAAGAAATGAAAATGTAGAAAATAAAGGATTTTTATTTAAATAATTTACTGTTGGCGCATACGGAACGCGGAGTTAGTGAAAGAAATTAACCAACTAGATGAACAAATTACATTTGCATACCAGTAATGTATCTTTGTCCACATTTTACGTTTCCCGGGATATTTATTTTTTCTGGGGAAAGACATTTTATATTTAAAATTACAAATGCAGTTTTTTTGAAATTACAAAAACAAAATACTCGCTCGGTTTGATGCTGTTTTAAATTATAATTATCTTAACCCATTCACATTCTTTCACTTCTTCACGATGTTTTAAATATTCCCACTTCGCCTGTTTGTCTGATAGAGCTCTTCCAACACACGGAATATCTCTTCATTCTAGTAACGAGAGAACCCTTTTAATACCAATTCACCGCTCTAATTTTACCCCCTGTTTCACAGCAAAAGCTGCTTGATTGTGGAATAATCTATCCACTAATCTCAGAGAAGCTCTAAAGATTAAATTGTCGCTATTTGGATATTTGAGTTTTTCCTTTCTCCTCTTTTTTCCTTTTCCACCTCATTTCTTCATAAAATAGTGTGGATTCCATGTCAAGTATTGTTTCTGAAAAAAAGGGTATGTATTTATTATTTTTATTCATTTATTTTTTTGATATTATGTGTACGTTTATGTATAAATTAATATATTGTGTAAATTCATATGTTTTAAAGATTCTATATTAACATACCTAGAATACGTCCATACACCTCATCATTATTATCATCACCCCCTTTCTGCCCCTAATGGTGCATAGGACACTGAATTGGTAAACCAATCGCAGCGAATCTTGATCATTTTTTGTAATATGAAAGAAAAATTTTTAATGATCAGTTTTACGCTTAAGGTTCTATTTTTGTTTGAAAACACCTATTTTAAATAAATATTTCATATCAGTCTTGTCGGGAATTGAGCCCGAGACCTCTTGCATGGTAGGCAAATGCGCTGACCGTTACATCACGAGGCCGACATATCCATATACCTTTTTTGGTTTATTTTCTCAAACTGAACAGTTTGGGTAGGTAGAAAGAAATTGATTTTAGGCAATAAAGTGTATTTTAAATAAATAAATTATTTGAAAAAATTATTTAACTATCATCCATATAAAAAACCAAAATAGTGATTCTGTCAAATAAGTTTTCAATGATAAAAAAATGTAACTTAAGATAGATAGGTTAAATAAAAATATGTACAAATTTTGAAATCCGTTTTTTATTGTGCGCCTTATAGCGAGTGAAATATTTTTTTCCATCTAACCTCAACTTTGGATAATGTGTTTCTCCTCGTTTTCTAGGAATAAAACAAAGAGATCTTTTGCAAACATTTTTAATTTTAGATTATTTAAATGGTAATATTGTATTAAAAATTAAAAATGTTATTCCGGAATCCTTGAATGCTGAATAAACACGCAAATTTCATTAAGGCATTTATAACAGATTAATGGCAAAATAACAGATTGTTCAAAAGAATTTCAAAATATGGTTAGCAAATATATTCTGGCTAAACAAAATAATGTATCAAAGGAACAAATTTGTAAACAAAATTTAATATCTGTTAAATTCAGTAAAAAATTAAAGTTTTTGCTCGTTATTAGAATGAAATGTTATTCTTGAGGGCCATAAAAAAGTAAAAGTAATTTTGGTCCATCCAAATATATATATTGTACATCTATTCTTAATCCAGCATAAGATCGACCTGCGTCTGCGCATTATTATTAGAATATAAACATTGCATTTTATGCGGCATCAGATTTATCAAATCGGTTAAGGAATTGATCCATAGTTAAAAATATCACCATAACCAATAAAAAAAACTAATCCTTCTCAAATGACCCACTTGAAACATCAAAAACCAATGAATTATCATTATTGTCTTCGATTTCATCAACAATATGATCGACATTTCAATTTTTTTGCTCAATACCAATAGTATATCTAACGAAACTATCCCAAGGGTCTAGTGTAACTCTTTCAATACCTTCTTCCATTAGTGTTCTCACATAACTCATATTGAAAAAGTATTGTTAACTTTAACACGGTGTTTTACTATTGAGTACACCAATGCCATCAGTATGATTCGCAGTAATAGGGGGGGTTTTCGAAGCACAGTTTTATTTGCTTCGCTTGCAGTGACATCTACTACATACTTGTCATATGTCCCCCTGTACGAGCTGAAAACCCGCAACAACTCCGTTTTGGTCATTTTGGTTGACGAACAGCATGGATTAAGGTCTGGAAGATCAACTTAATTTAATCTTGTAGTATTCACTGAATACGTTTTTAGAGCCTTGAATAGAGGTCATCAAGTGAACTGCTCATATAATGATTTGGCCAAGGCTTTTGACAAAGTGAGTTACGATGTGTTGCTTAGCAAATTATTTTAAAATAGGAGTCAATTTGTCACTTATGGACTTTTGACCTCAAAACCATTTCTAACATTTTCAAAAGTCCCCCACAAGGCTTTTATTTAGACCATTTTAATAAATGACATTACTAGCGTGGTATCGCATTCACGAGTTTTGTTGTTTGCTGATGATCTAAAATTGTTCTTGGGGTTTTGAAATGTTATTAGATATTTGTATATAACCAATTACTGATTTTTATATGTCTACCGGTTTCGAGACGGACCCGTCTCTTTGTCAGGACACTAAATAAACCAACACGCAAATCAACATGCAAAACCCACTATATATAATATAGAGAACTCAGAAACAACTAAATTTTAAGGTTTCTAAATGTTAAGTTTTGTCATAAACAAGGGTATTCAAAACTTTTTTTATGCGGTATTGTATAGGGGTGTATTCATTAAGCGAACAGCCACTGTCAAAGACCTGGGAGATATGTTTGATGCTAAACTGAAATTTCATAATAGCATGGGCGCTATTTGTGATAGTGCGAGCAAAATGTTGGGATTTGTTCTCCGAAAAGCTAAGGTGTTTTTGAATACTCGTGTTCTTGGGCTTCTTTGTAACTCATTGGTGCGAAGCAAACTTGAGTGTGAATCTCTGATCTGGGCGCCCTACGAATTGAAGTACTCTGTTATGCTGGAGATGGTTCAGAAGACATTTCTAAGGTATCTTTACTTAAGGGAGTGCGGATACTATCCGTGGTTGTATCCGTCTAATTTCATACTGGGAATGCTTGGATACAATATTAAAAAAAAAAGAAGAAATGCATATTTGATTATGTTTTTTTACCGATTAATCAGTGGTATTACGATCAAATAACGAGTAATGGAGGGTATTTTTCTTTATGTTTCTAATGACTACCTTAGACACAGGCAGCTAAAGCTGTGTTATCTTCCGGCTTGCAAAACCAACCTGCTGATGATAATGCCGGTAGGAAGAGCAATGTCTTTACTCAACTATATTTCTTCGGATATTGACAACATTCATATTAGTGATAAAAAGTTCAAAAAGGATAGCATTGACAACATTCATATTAGTGATAAAAAGTTCAAAAAGGATAGCATCCTTTTTCTATAACTGCTGGGTATTTTTATTTTACCATCTTTGTCTATTTAAATTTTAGTATTAATTTTTACATGTTATGTATGCCTTGAAGTTTTTGTGTAATTTTTTTATTTATTAAACATTCGGCCTAAGCCAATTACAACAGTAACATGAAGAAACATAAGTGCAAGAAACTGAACAAAAATAACATAAAACCATGTAGCAAAGACAAACAAAGGCAAAACAATAATTGTATACAATATATTCATAAAAACGAAAGACAAGACTTCGAGCTAAACCATGCCAATCCAACTTCATCCCACACTATTTAGTCGCGAAGAAATCTACGAAAAGCCGGATAATCTATCCCAAAGAATTCCAAGTTGTGTGATGAATTGACTAATCTACACATTCTGGACATTGGGGCATAAAAACAAAAGTTGCTCTTAGAAGATTTTATAAATAGCAGATTTTGACTTCTGGTGACACGGTTGGGAACATGAAAAGAAATTGATTGCAACGGAGATGGGACATCACTTAAAGCATTAAGTATTTTGAAAATGCATATAAGGTGCATCTCAGTTCTACGTCTCTCCAATGAAGACAGATTAAGAGATTGCTTCATTTTAAAATATGAATAATTACCTCTTTGTAATACGATGTGTAATGTACATAAACAGAAATAAAATAAATAAATGTAAATACTTTTTCACTTAAGTCTTATCATTTGAACACATCTTTAGTACCTTAGAGTATTTTGTAGTTTTTTTTTTAGACCGAATTTGTGAGAATATGGGTGACGAACTGGAAATATGTTCTGAAATTTAAACCGCCAATACCAATGCTGCAAAACGTATTGTAGTTTAGCTCATAGCTGTGAACGATTCCTTATTTCTAACCGTCCATGCGCTCCATAGCAGCAAGAGGTATAAAAATATAAACTGTAGATTTACGACTTAACAAATTATACAAATACGTATACTTTTAACGTGTTTACGAATAGTTAAATGTAGATGCTGAGGGTATACATTTATCCAAATGCAAAACATATGTGCGATATAAAAAAAATCACACCTGCTTGTAAAAGAATTTTTTCTGCTTTCTGACACATACGAGACCGTGAAACATATACACTAGAAAAACAGCGATCCAAGTCCATAGAATAATAAAAATATTAAAAAAAAAAAAACAATAATATTATCATTAATCAATAAATTATATTATCCGGTAAAATAAAACTTTTAATTGTTTTTTGACAAATAAATTAAAATCGTCAACTTAAATAAAAAACTTACAATAATCATGATACGGGAAGAAGAATCAATATAATTTTTATTAGAGGTACAAATGAAAGCATGTTTTTATATGTGTCTGGTGTATTGTAAGCTGCAGTTCTAAAAAATACACAATTATGGGTAAATAAATTTATATTAAGATATTATTACCTTGTTTGCGACAGTGTATATATCTCAAAAGACTTAACAACGTTTCAAACGAAAACATTTAAAAAATCATCAATTGAATGGAAAATGAATAAATCTTTACATTAAAAGATAAAAGAAGAATTTTACAAAAAAGATAAAGATTATTTTTATAAGGGGATTATATTTATAGTCAAGGCGTTTACACGACTCATAACCATATTATTGGTTAGTTTGAGTAAATATGATTTATTTATTTATTTATCATTTACAAGTGCCCTTACCCGGATTTTTTAGCAGGTCGGAGCAAGTTCATAGGCATGGTTCGTTTCCGCGGTGTCACTTTAAATGTACGTACAATGTTGTTAAAAAAAAAAAAAACATTCTCCAGACATTTAACATACTCACTTCATGAATTCTTTTATTTGTAGTTTTTTTGTTTAGTAAAAGAGCTGAAATTTTAATTGATTCATCCAAATTATTTCACTTACAAGACAACGCCTTCCATTTTCAATTCTAAATAAAAAAATCTCATCCCTGTTGAATTTCAATAAGCGTAAAAGTCAAAATTTGGAGCTAAGAATAGCTGAGTCACATACTGCGAATGTTGCCTTATATCAACCGTGCTTACCTCGTTTACCAGGCTCTCTTGGGAAAACCACTTGGATTTTTTAGGACAAAGCAAAGGAGCTGGCGTAGAACAGGTTGAATTGAGACAATTGGTGGTGGCTATATGCTCTCCGCGCCGCAGTGAAAACAAAAAGAATAAGGGGCGTCATTTTAATTTACTCTCCAGAGTCTAATATTACTAGTGCACAAACGTTATATCATTATGATAAAGGCATTACAAATCGGTGAACGTAAATTTTTAAACGAAACAAAGAATATTTGAAAAAAAGGTTATAATCCGTTCACTTAAGCTAAAAAGTAGTTTTTGTAATGAATGGATCTGAAAATTGACCACGAGACCTCTAGAACGAATCCAGGTGGGTAGGTATATTTTTAAATATATTGTGGTAAAACATTTTATTAAGTGTTTGAAAAGAATTGTACATAACCACTTATCGACTTTTCTCTTACTGCCGGTTTCGAGACGTACCCGTCTCTTTGTCAGGACACTAATGACACTGACATGCAAAACCTACTACACGTTAATAATTTTTAAAAATATGGTATAAACGTGCTAATAGAACACGTGCTTTTAGTAACTAAAACTTAAGACATGTCCATAGTAACTAGCCTGATGCGACAACGGGTGTTTGCGCGACTGTTGGCGCGATTATATGGCAATGTTGCGCAGCGAGCCTATCTATAGCAAAAAGGCGTTTACGCGTAGGGGTTGTATACCATAGAAGAGTATTTATTATTGCATTAGACAGTCAGCTACTGCAATGGCAGAAGTTAAAAAAACGAGATGGCTTTCTTGAAATTAACGCAAATATAGAATAAGTGGTTAATTCTTGACGTTGGCGTTGTTTGAGACACAGCGAGTGTACCTTGAGGAAATTTTCAAGTAAACATTATCTAGTATCAAACATTTAAATTTCCATTCGACGGGCTAACTGTCTGAATCCCCCTTTTTGTATTTGGCGCGGTGTGATGGATCGTTTGTTTGTTTATGTAAAATAGTATGTATGTGTAGGTATCTTCATTTATACCTAATATCAACAAACGCGTACTGTCACACGTACCGCGATTATTGCATCTTGTTATAAAATTTGATTTTTAGAATTAGTTTTTGGTATTCGAAATATTTTTTAATTAGTAAAATCAAAGCACCGTATCTCCATTTCATTAAATGTTGGTAAACAAATATTATTGAATAGATAAATTAAATAATCCTGTCATTAATAATAATCATAATATTTATTTATTGTCATAAACACACCCTTTTGTTTCAATACGCAATTCAATAATATGTATGATTCTTATTTAGAAAATTCGCTGGTCTGTCTTTAAACCGTATTTTTTTTAATGTTATAATATTACTGTCGACTGTTTGTTTCTTTGAAATAAATAAATAAATATCATAACCATTAAATTATACATTTATACAAAGTTTCATTGACTCTCTAACTAGGGTTGTTTACCTCTTTTAAGACAATAAAAATATGAAAACAGTAATTAATTCATGGAAAAAACAAATTAAAAACAACATTTTTAGAAAAAAGTGGATTAAAAGAAAAAAAAAACTTAGCGAAAACAACAAAGTAAGAAACCTAGTGAAAAACGTAGTAAAAAACAAAGTTAAAACATAGTAAAAATGTAGCAAAAATAAAAAACAGCAAAAAAACATAATCCAATACGCGGTAAAAAAAAACATAATAAAAAACAGTGTAAAAGGCAGTAAAAAAATGTAGCAAAAACATATTTATGAACATGATAAAAAACAATGTAAAAAGTTGAGTTATAACTATTATTCAATATAACAATTACTGTTGGTATAAAACCCCATACCTTCTTTTAAATGTTTACTGGTTTAGAGGTGTACTTATTTCTTCGTCAGGATACTATTTTAAACCAATATGCAAACCTTTCTAAACATTTTCACTGTAGTAGTAGTTGTAACGCGCTGACACGACACATGCTATTAGCAGCCAACACCAATGTGGACTAAACATATTTTTATAAAGGGGTGAAGGAATTTATGTTTTCAACTATTTCTCACGAACAATCTAACATTTTTAGTGTCCTGATAAAGGAACGGAAAAAAATCTAAAGTTAATGCTTTAACATTATTCAACGACTTTTTTTTATATTTGGATGTTTCATTGTTTTTAAACAAACAAACTCTAAATTTAATCTTAACCCTTTAAATATATTTTTCAATGCGCCACAATTTTCTCATTTACTTTTTATTAAAAATTTTAAAATGTCTATTTGTATTTTTATTAAACTGTACAATCACATCATCATTATTCGTTTTAAGTGCTGGAGATTTTCGCTTTTCCATATCGACTTTTTTTTATTCTTTAGTGATGGTAGATTGCATTTTATTGGTAGACAATTTTGTAAGAGTCGCGCAATAGACTAGGCGGTAAGACCAAACTGGTTGCCTGGCGTTCGGACGACCATACAAAGGTAGCTTATTTTTGACTCGCTAGCTAGGCGTGTGTGCGTGGCTGCAACAAGCTGATATAAATGTTTGGCAACATTGCTTGCTTAAGCCTCGGACAATCGCTTGTCACGCCCGCCACGAGCCTGGCACTATGGCCACCAGCGGTCTTTTCAGACGCTTGGAATTTCGAGCCCGCTGTCGCATGTCGCTCCTGCGCTAGGCCCGCACCCTGGACGAGCCCTTGCGATTATTAATCAGTGCCCTTACGTGCACTGATTTTTTTATATTTTTTTTATTGTACGGCGAGTTTGCTTGTTAGTGTAATTAGAATCCAGACGAAGAGGCTAGTACGTCTCAAAACCAATAGACATAGAAAAGTCGGCAAGTGGTTATATGCTACAATTATTTAGCAACATTCAACAAAATATTATTGTTGAAAATAGTAAGGTCTTTATACTTTTTATACAATTTCAACAAAGTTATTATACATACATACCCGGCGTGGCGTCACCGTTGGCGTTACGACGATTTTAAAAAATATATTGAAGACAATCATATTCTTCTTCTTCTTTCTTCTGGCTGTATGTCCCATTTACTTATTTTCAAATAAAAAAAAAAGGAAAAACATAAATATACACAAACATATTTTAAGGGATTCAAAGAAACGATGATACGAACCTTTAAAGAATCTTTAAATAAGAAAATAAATTTAAGTCAATTTAAAAACATCTTCAAAATTAATGACACATAGTAAGATCAGTAAACTATTGATTTTATATACATATACAATTTAAGTAATTAAAAGTAGTTTAAAAGTATAAAAACATGTCAATGCAACAGAGAAAAAAGAAAGAATAACAGGTATGGCAAGTATGGCAAGTAATATTTAAAATTTGAAAAAGCAATATAAGGAGAAGATTTTTAACCAAAGGTAGTTGATGAAATTTCAGTCAAGCAATTTTCACAGTTATACAAATTTCAGTAGAAAGAATTGATTAAAATTAACAATATTAATGTATGTAATGTGAAATGATGTAAGAGAAAAAGGGATCATACTTGCGGTATTCTTTAAAAAGCTTAAGCCTTCCTATTAATTAAAAAAAATATATATATTGAACCTGACAGTGTATTCCTCTACATACCTGAAACCATTTTAAAGCCCGTGGGTCTTCCTATCTGTTTCACTCATACAAAACGCAAGGTTTTTTTTGTCAATAAAGGAGATACTCTTTTAACATTTTCCATTTCATATATCTTGCCTTAGTCAGATATTGTCATTAAACCTCATAACCAAATTGCAAACGCGAATGAAAGCAAAAACTGGTTTTACTTGTATCACAGTAAATACAATTACTGGCTATGTCCATTGTTGTTATTTTATACATTTAATAACATCGGATTGGATTTTTAGAATTTGGAGTTGGACCCGTGCTGTTCTACGCGACTAAATAAATCCTACCATCCCAATATTAACTATCCTTTTCCACGTCCTCTCCCTCTCGCCAAGTAGGGTTTGGTAATTTTGTCGACATATGCGTCCCATCCTCGCCGGGTTCATTTACATAGAGGCGCCGCAAACAGGCCCCCCCAGAGATGTGTGGCCTAGCACAGGACACGGGGTGATGAGGCTCTGACCGAGATATAAATGGGATAGAGCTCCAGCAGTATCTGTTTCAACTTTCACCCGTATTCATATATCGCCAAATTTGTCGTACACACTTAGTGCGACTCTCATTAAATAAACCACTTAAAAACTGTGCTACAAAATTCGTTTACACGTGGTGATGTAATATCGTGTTACCACAAGCAAAAGACAAAATATTCTGAAGTTCAGACATTTAAAAAAAACAGAGACACACACTGTTAAATTTTCCTTTTCCATAATTTATAAAATATACAATATAATTGATGCCTTTTATAGTATAATAAATTAAAAAACGTAAATACGCTAGTCATATAACTAGCGTGCACTTTTATATTCTGCCAATAACCTACTGATTGAACTTTTTTTTTTTTTTTTGTCTATTTCACACAAACACTGGCCACAGTACAGCGTACCAGTCTTTTTTGTTTTAAGTTCCATTCTCGTGCTCTTTCTTATACACTTAAACAGATTTATTATGGTATTGGCATCACTTTCATTCGTATAATTATTTTTTTGCGTAGCAAGGATAAAAAGTTTTGGTTTTAAAATACAGCATATTTATACAAATTTAACTTTCTAAATTCGATGAAAAAATGTCAATTTGAAGATAACAAAAAATACAACTTCATAATTTAAATAAATGAGATATATTTATCAAGTTTTGTATCTATGTAGACTCGTGTTATATCATAGCCACACAAGAGTTTGGGATAAAATTTTGATTTTGAAACTGGTACATATTGACAAATGAAAACGTAAAATATTCATGTTTCTGGGCAGAACTATGACTAACGGTTACGCAGTGTGTAAGGTAGCCACTTAAAAGTGCTAATGATTGAACATAAGCCTTTTTAATGCCTGAACTTATTTCACATATTTATATTTCAAAATTGTTTTCTATTTTTGTCGTAATAAATTTCATAAATATAATATTATATATTGCACTAATTAGCAATACACAATAGACTTAATATACAAAATTCCTGTTTATGTAAACTTTATTAGGATAAACAGTAAATATAAGGTTATATAGGTCAATGCTTGTGATACAAAAAAAAAGTGACGGATTTTTACTAATTAAAATATCGTATTTTCGTACAAAAATGAGTTACATTTAAAACCAGGGCTGACACAAATTGTTGGCTATCTAAATTTTGTGTGTTTAAAAAAAATTAAGGCTCCTACCATCGTGAATCAGGAGATTTACAATTAAATTGGCGAAGAGAAAGACGCATGCTAAATATAAAAAAATATGCACCCAATATATTAAAAGTTTTTGAAGAAAAGTGAGGTTGATTTTTTTTTGTGGAATAACAATTTTTTTTTGTGAATGTAGAATAACGTGAGTGACGATGTTGTATAAAAATTTAAATGGTTAGGAACACAGTTCAAAATTAACATGAATTGTGACGTATTAGGGTGTCACTAATGCAATGACCGTTTTTGCTGGAATTCAAAATTACAAGATAAAAAATATTTTTTGTTCTATTGATAAGTGGAATTTTTTTTTTTTTTTACTCGACGATAGTTTATAGACCCTTATTACCTTAAAAACGAATAAAAAGTGATATTTCTCTATAGCGCATGCTACAAATGACATTTAAAAAAATATAATTAAAAATATTTGGGCCATGTTAATATCCTCTGAGATTTAATTTACCATTTCACTGAGCATGTAAAATACAAACCTTTAACATTTATTTGAGCAGACAGTTTTTGAATAAATAATTTTTAATATGCAGGTATATTTTTTTCTCAATTCTGCCACATTTGTAGCTTTTTTCTACACGTGAAATTATTTTCCGAGTTTAATTATGTTTTTATTTAAGTCAATCAAACTACTGTGAGGACGTGTTTTGGTGCTCGGCGATTAACTTAATTAAAATGAAGCGTGCATGTTTTAAACTCCACTTAATTTACTAAAAAATCTCAATATTTATTGGATTAAATTTAGTTTATTGCGTTATTGTTTTATACTGAAATTTTATTTGGACAGTAGAACTCCAACTCTCCGAATCAGTTGGGACCGGACACTATTCGAAAAATCGAACATTCGGATAATTGTATTTTTTCAGGAAAATGGGTAAATTTTAATTCATTACTGTTTGTATGTTAAAAATGAAAATAAATTATTGAAAATGTAAAACCAGCTTTTAATTAAATAAATTAAAAGACATTTTTTTTTACTGTAAATGAAAGTCATTGATGGCTGAACATCTCGGTCAAAATAAGCTGTTTGACTCATCATACGTTTTGGAGTTCTACTGTACTCTAATGTGGATACATATTAACAAGATAGCTAAGCAGTATTTTTAAATATATTTATAATTAATAACTGTCAATAAACAATGTTTTATAGCACCGTTTAAATGATTCATCATCTTAAGAGCAATATAATCATCAGTTTTTGAATAACGATAATCTATAATATCGGGTTTATTATATTATATAGCGCTAAGTCAGGGTATATTATTTCCTAATTTCTTAATACCAAGGAAAAGAAGAATGTAATAGAAAAATAAATTGGCTTTACGAGCATAATCGGTTGAATGGGGATCACTTGTAGGAAATTGTTTGTTGAAGTGCTATTATTGTGGGTCACCAGTATTTTTGGCTTATGTAGGCACAATCCAAGATACATTGATTCAGCCATTTTTTTAATGGTCCATTTTCTAGAACATTAGATGTACCTATCTGAATTTTGTTAAGAAATAACAATAACAGAATCAATTCCATTATCTTGATACAACCTTACTCAAGGAATCCATTATCCGGATGAAAATGTTTAAAAAAAACTCAAATTGATTCATTCTAATGGTTCGTCGACATTTTGTACTTCACAAAAGCGGTTCAAAATATATCTCATGAATTTAAAAAATGATAGTGATGTAAGTTATTATTATTTTCAAAATAAATAATTAAACTTAAAGAAAACGCCAACCTTGAGACTTAATGTAAAAAAATATCAAAACACTGGTGATATAATTTATGACAATAAATATAATTGACATTGATTTTTTATTTTTCTACCATTTACTTGCCGTTTAGAATAAAACTAAATCATTACGACTATAAAGTACCTACTGATGATTCTATTCAAATTTATAATATCTTAATGTCATGAAATAAATGTCATCACTAACATAAGGATATTATAAATATGAAAGGAATCATCAGTAGGTACTTTATACTCGTAATGATATTTGTTTCATTCGAAACGGCAAATAAATGGTGGAAAAAAAATAAAATAAGTATAAGTATCTGGACTGGTAGATGTATGTGGACATCTCTTGATGGTACGAACAATAATGTAGTCAGAAACCAAATGGACTATTTGGTGATAAACGAGATATTCAATGACTGTCTGAAGGCAGTAAACACATATCCTGGTACAGATGTGACTTCAAATCGTAATCCTGTAGCCTCAAAAAATATTTTTAGGTTTAAGAATGCCAAAAAGAGGAATAATAAACTAAATGCTGGCAATTAAAAAATCCTTAAGTATACAACAAAGTAAAATGAAAACTGCTGAAAGGTTTAAAAAACGTAAAATTTAATTTTGACGAAATAGAGGAAACTAATACAAAAGTATGTAAAATACTAACCAACATTATTAGGACAAAATTAAAAAGAGAAAAAGAAACAAAAACACAAGTGTAGATGATTGATGTCATACATTAGCTGATGGAAGAACGAAAAATCTGGAAACACAGAGATAAAAATGCGAATAAACAAAAACCAGATGTAGAAAAATGTCTGAGAAGCTAAAGAAAACTGAAAGATAAAAAGGTGCCAAGATATCGAAAATGTACAGCAAAAACACGACTAATTGAATTTTTACAAAATTTCAAAGAATCAGTTAGTATTCACGAAAATTAAAATATTTCTATATTTATTGAAATGACATTAGATATCCAATATATATTCACTATAGTGAATACATGAAAAAAACTCTTTGATGATCGAAGACCACAACAATCAAACATACCTTACGGAGAAAATAGATCTAAAATATTCAAATCGGATGTGATAAATGCAATTAACCAAATGATAAATGGCAGAGCACCTGGACCTGATGAAGTGTTCACAAAGTTAGTAACAATGATATTATTTTATTTGTAAAGTTATTTAATCAAGTATATGCTACCGGGGTAATACCGAAAAATGCTTTAAATCGACGTTTATTACCTTACCAAAAAAAGTTAATGAAAAAAGACGCGGTAAATATTGAACAATAAGCTTTATAAGCCACATTTTAAAATCTAAAAATCACACACATAAAAATATATTAAAAGTGCAAAGAAAATTTTAGTAAAACAAAATTCGGATTTAAGAATGGATATTGGACAAAAGCAGTTGTAATCAATGGCTTGATGAAAAAGGCCGCAACATGAACGTGGATGTGTATGCATATTTTAAAGACAATGCTAATGCATTTGATAAATTACAGCACTAAGAACTTCTTGAAATTTTAAAAAGAAACAATCTGAATCCTAGAGATAGAATAAGAATAACTGGTAACCTCTACTGGCATCAAAAAGCTGCAGCAAAAATGGAAGATGAATTGACATCGAATATAGACATAGGTCGTGGAGTCCGGTAAAGATGCGTTTTGTCTCCTGTCCTTTTAAATATGTACTTTACTCAAAAGCCATTTTTAGAGATGCACTAAGTGAACTAACCAACGGCATTAGCATAAATTGACAAACTATAAACAATATCCGATACGTGGATGATACTGTCCATCTAGCAGATAGTATGAAAGGCCTGCAGCTATTATTGGACAAAGTACACATGACTAGTTTGAATAAAGGGCTGGAAATTAATATTTCCAAGACCAAATGTATAATTAATCGGAAAAGCCACACACTTTCCCGCTGACTTGAAAATTGAAACGCAGGTTATTGACCAAGTCTATTAGTATAAATATAAAGGATGCTGACTGAGTGATAAATGGGATCACCCACAACATATCAATGTCAGAATAAAGATGGCACAAGACTGCTTTTTTAGGATGCGTGATCTCTTTTGCAGTAGATACTTTAATTTAGACCTCCAAATGTGCATTCTACGATGTTACGTTTTCTTAGTACTTTTTTACGGCGTGCTCACCCAAACCACTTTAAAACTGATCAAATTCTTTAAAATGTGCGGTTGCAGGATGATATTTAAAATCCCCTAGGTAGACATATTCCGAAACAGCGACGTTCTCCGACGGATGAAAAAAGATTAAAAGGTACTGAAGACCATAAAGACAAGGAAACTTGCGTACATTGGGCATGTGATAAGAGGCAAAAATATAACATTTTACTAGTCATTTTACAGTGAAGGATTGAAGAAAATCGCAGTACAGGTAGAAGGCGCATCTTTTAGCTGAAGAACTTGCGTGACTAATTCCATTGCAACTCTGTCCTTGTTCAGGGCAGTTGCCAACAAAGTAAGAATGGCTGCAATGATTTGCAACCTCCATTGAGGAGAGAAAATATAAGAATAAAAAGATACGTGTTACTCAACAACCGGTATTTAATGTAAATGAAAGCCTGCATAAAAATATTTAACTAAAAAGTGACGAGCAAAAAATATCAAAAATATACGTTTTTTAGACAATAATGATTAAATTGAATAGTGAAGATAAGGTTGAAGGACAGACCAGCGAAGTTTCTAAATGAAAATCATACATATTTATAACATTATGGTACAGTTTTAAACGTGTGCGTGCGTATTTATAAATAAGTAAAATGGTGTGTATTTGTATGAGAGTAAGTGTACAGATGTGTTTGTAAGTATTTGCGTGAGAGAGGGTGTTCAAGTGGATGTAAGCGTTTGCATAACTAAAAAGCAAGTAGGAGTGTATCGCAGCCGGATAGAATAAGTCTAAATTTATTTTAAAATAAATTAAGGGGCACGTTAAATGTACCAATAGATGAAAAAATAATAATAATTTGTACAAAAACGACTGAAAAAAGAGTGATGTGCATAGTTAGTGCTACAGACAGGCAGAAGTAATAAATATTAATTTATTTTCACTTGAGAGGGGACATTAATTTTGGAAAATAGGTTTGAAGAGTCTATTTTATTATTTAATAAATTATATAAATAGCATAATTCAGATATAGGGCGCCTGTTTTCAAGGGTATTTTTAAAATTTATTTAGTAGATTGGATATAAGTGCAAAACGTTTAATTTTTTTTTATATCTAGATATTTAATAATTTCTATTTAACATTTTCAATCCTTATCAAAACAATAAATGTATTGTGCGCTTCACACACCTGATGCTAACTCCAAGTTATTGGGTACAAACGTATTGTTATAAAGTTTTCAATGAACAGTAGAGCTCCAATTATCTGGACTAATTAAGACTGGACCTAATTCGGATAATCAAACATTCGGATAACTGGTTTTTTTCCGAAAAAAAAGTATTAACTGATTAATTACTGTATTGACCGTATGTATGTTGAAAATGAAAATGAATGATTGAAAATGAAAAATGAGCTTTTAATTCATTAAATTAAATGCCAACACTATTATATAGTAAGGGCACATCACCCGCGCGAGGGAAAAAAAATTCGTCAAAATGGTTCCAGACTACTAACTCATACAATTGCATTTTTTGAACAAACACTGTTTCACGTTGCACCAAGGGTCAAATAGATTCTTACTTGGCAAATTAATTATTTTCAGCTCAGAATGAAATTGGATTACCCTAATCATTTAAATACTTATACCTTTGAAATTTAAATTATGTGCTCGTTCCTTATCGAATTTTCACATTTAATTACAAAATACGTATATATTTTTTAAAATAAAATTTTACAATGATTCAGTTAAAAATGGACTCGTTTTCAATTTTCCTATTACAAAATCCTTTAAGCACATAGACATTTTTAAGTAAGAACGCATTTTTCATTTTATTGCATAATTTATTAACATTATTCATTTTACGATATACTTACACAGGTATATGTAGATAATTACGGTCACCGATTCCAAGAAAACACACAACAATAGATATGGATGTATTTATGTATTCAATTGACACTTTTGCGGAAACGAAACAAAAATAAGAAAACATCGCTTTATTTAGAATTATTTATCACAATAATGTTAAAAAAATATTATTGTTTACAGGGGATTTTTTTAAAACAATGAAATAATAAAAAAAAACACATATTTGATGTTATCATTCATGCAAAAATAACAGAAGGATTATTCTGTCACAATTTCGTTTCGTAAGTTCGTTCGTTCGTCATACATCCATCTCACTCTAACGCAATAAAAATAGTATTTCGCTCTCGTCCTCTCAAATGATACTCAAATTCCCCATTGTGCGATTTGTTGTATCTGTATATAAAAATACCGTATTTTTTTGTTTAAAAAAAGTTCCGTGGACTCAGCGTCAGAGACGTCCACCGTCCTCGGCGAGTGGAACGTGAATAAATCGACATTTGTAATCTGGCTTTTTTGTATAAGATTTGTATAATATTTTTACACCCTTAAAACGGCGACAGTTTATACGATATAATGACCGAAAAAAACTTATTTTAAAGAAATACGAGATATTGAGACTTAGAAGAAGATTTGAGCATTACGATAAACTAAAAAATAAGGTCGTACCATATTGATAAATATGTTAAATACCTATTCGAAAAATTACTGTTTTCAGTGATTTTATAATCTTTGAGATTTTTTTTTACTAATGTACAAGATAAAAATAAAAAAAACAAAAGATATTGAGCCCTAGAAAAAATGTCAAATTTTTACAAGGTATTTTTAAAATTTGGCTAAGACTACTACAAGTACTTTAAATATCCCATCAAAATAGCACATTTTAGCATTTTTCAGGCCACTCTCCTTTAAGCGTCGTTACAAGTGCTGCACATTAGTAAAGTTTATACATACCGTACTGTAAATGAAAGTCATTGCTTGCTCAACGTTTCGGTAAAAGTAAGCTGTTTGAATGTCATCATCCGTTTTCGGGCAGCCAAGTTGTTATTTTGCGAATCACAGTACGTTTCCGTCTACATTTTTATTTTCTGAAATTCTGAAAGTGATTCGGATAATCAGAATTTCGGATAATCGGAGTTTGGATATTTGGGGTTCTACTGTATTAAGTTTTTTTATTGGGTTTGGAAATTCTTAAAATGAAGCCCAGCATTTGGTTAGCTTTATGAATGATAAAATTTATGTGAGATATTACATGTGTATTATATATAAACTATGTTGCATGATAATATAATATAGTACCCACTTTTACATCATACAGTTATAGAGTGATTACATCGTTTTCGACAGGGATAAACAAACATACACATTAAGAAACAAATATTTAAAAAAATCACAACAAACACACAATTTCTCTAGAAAGAGAAGTACAGGAACTAATTTCTTCTGTAATGAGCCACTCAAATATATGTCCGAAGATGTAACTTAGGTATATTATATTACGAAGTGTATATTTCCATGTCTAGTGCGTAGTAGTTCGTAAGAATATTTCCGCTAGTTCAATCTGTAGTTTTTGGGCCTGTACGTTTCAGTAAAGCAAAGATAATCATAGAAGGAAAGACTCTCGGTTGGTAGAAAGTACCCGCCTGAGAAATATGTGTCCATGATCGAAATAAAGGTGAGTCCAGTGTGATGAGTAACTGATGGAGCCTGGCATGAGAGCCTTTTAGATACCTTTTACAGTCAGTCCGAAAGGTGCCTTACCTGGAGCATGTGCATAGAGTAGAGAAATGCGAAACACTTTTTATTGTCAGTCAGCCAGGAATAAAATATATTTAAGAAATAAGTGAAAAATTACATCTATAATTCTTCTTTATGTAACACTGATTGAAAACATTGTTAATATCTTTTTTGTAATATATTTATATTTTCCTAAAAATATTATTAATTAAAATAAAATAATCTATTGTAAGACGTCACTCCCTATTATGTACACAAGAATTGTTTATTTCTTTTACGTAATGGGAAACGTTAATGTAAATATATGTATTTGATTAATGTAAAAAATTGAATTGAGTTGTAATATTGTATTTTTCTTTGTTATTAATAAATAAAAATACTTAAAAAAATTATTGTAATTTTTTTATATGGGAATTGCATTATTTACCTCGCATATTATGTACAAAATTTATAATTAATAAAAGTGCATTTTTTTCTCATAATTAGCTTCTATTTTTTTTGACATATTGAGATCAGGAGGAATATTTTATAGTGGGCCAATCTGGAACTGCTCTATCATTCGTTCTAGTGAGGAGAAAAACACTTAAACTCTTCAGGAGAAGTCGACCTGGTGACTCATTGACAGGCCTTCCGTTCTAAAAGAGTGTTCGGCATTTTGAATCCTAGTTTAGTTTATTACCAATGTCCTGCGCTAAGTTGACAATGTAAGAAGCAACATCTTGTGTGAGTTCTTTATGAAGTAGGTAACACCGATCCGATGTCGCATAAGTCCTCTCGCAAACTTCTGCATCGTGCCACCAGCTGTTGTCTCTGAAAGCTAAAAAGGGGGATTTCCCCCAGACAGATGAAGAATAAACCACTGCACTTTAATATAAAAGGCAAAATAGAGGGTTGACGAGGTGTGGGCAGATGGCAGACCTCCTGGCTCCAGAACATACGAGACTGCTTGGGGATTAGAACAGTCGAGGCGCTGCGTGGTTTAGGACTGATGGTCGATCATAATCAAAGAAGAAGAAGAATAGCACTAATAACAATGTTTAAAAAATATTTCAAATCTTTTCTCAAATCCTTTTATTTTCATAAAATAGCATAAAGATAAAGCTTATTTTCCCTTTTAAGGATCACTTATTTTATTTTCGTTCACATAATACCACGTTGTACTGGATAAATAAAACATACAATAATAAACGCAAAATGTCAACAATTTAAAATTTCTAGATTTCGTAACTCCATCCACGTATGTTTTTTATTATCTATAACGAGGTTCAACCCATTATGAAAATACTATCAGTAGTTGTTGTTTGTATTATGAAACTCGTTTCTGGTTTTATATTTCCCTGTTTACTTAAATATTTTTCTCACATTTCTTTCTTCTAGGGTTCTAACGTACGATATTAAATGTGTTGATTTCTAAAAATAAAATAAAATATCAAACTCTAGCGACATTCTCCTGAATTTTAAATATACAAACATATCTCGACAACGATGGATTTTGACTTATATTAGAGAATATGGATTCTAGGTAGTTACAGGACTTATAACTGGTCGTGGGTCGGTTTTTTCTCTTTATTGTATCGTCCTGTTACTGGCAAAAAGCTTGAAGGCAATAATCTTCGTTCATTATAACTGTGTAATTTGGGTACCTACCATTACTTTTGGCTTGATTTGGTATGACAACCACATTTACAGACAGAAATAAAATTTTGAATCAAGTTTAAAACATGTTTGTATTTTTAGGAATATGACATGTCATTGGATTGTTTAAAATGTAATCCTTTTACACATTATTTAAAAATACCCGTTCAAAATTATTGATTCATTAAATAATTAACGACATTTATTTCACACTAATAAATATTTGTGCAGATAACGCAAAATTGAAGTGTAAATATTTTTTTATAAATTCCAATTAGTATCACTTGTCATTTATTTTCTATAATAAATTAAAATGAACTTCCATCAAGAATGTTCACTTCCAAACTTAAACGTTTATTAGTTATAATGAAATAATATGATTAATAATAATGATCGCGCCACTTGCTTGTTAGCAGATGAACGCTCAAAACGCTGGTTCGCGGAATGCGTTATCGTTTATTTGCTTTGCTACGGAACCCAAATACAATGAAAGCAATTACCTACCTTATTCTGAGTTCCAACACCTTTATAGTCTGAAAATTCTGTCATGGCAGTCAGGATTAGATCAGATCTTGTGGTGAAGAAGAAGGGGCATTTAACGATTACACGTCACAGTGGATTTAATGAGTTATTGATTGCCAAATAACTTATTTGCGATCTCGGTGAGAATATAAAAAGCAAATGCACACATGATGAGGCTGGAACAATAATTGGTATCCATGGTAGGCAATTGCAACATCTTAACCAGAGCCCAGTAGGTAGCAAATAAATTTGAAAGCCTCATTCTAGTAAATATGCAATGTATATATGTGTGTACATATAGAGTAAATGTGGCGTACCCAAATAATGTTTGAAAATATGTTTTTCAAAATTTTAATTCCAGTTTAAATGGGTGGGTAGTGCAATACCCAACCAGTTATGATAAGAAGATACAAAGTACTGTAGTATTCATGAGAAAAATAAAAACATAATTATGAATGTACTCATTTATTTTATTGACAGAGCAATAAAAATTCAATTAATCAAACTAATAATTAATAATTATAAAAAAAATATTAATGAAATTCCTACAAAAAATCATTCCAAAGGTATCGAAAAATTTTAGAAGGAAGTATAAGGGTGTGTTTCTAACGGAACCCGCATTTCACGGTCCAATGAACAAATTTTACGCAAATTCATAAATAGGTTTTACGCAACATTATGAAATGTAGAAAATATTGTGGAAATAGAAACAAAGTATATCTTTATTTGCGTTTGCAATCTCCGCCAGGAGTAAATTCCATCCTGACGACTTCACTTTAGATCACACGCCCGAATGGATTCTGACGCGTTTATACAAAATAAATATCTGTTTTTTCGTGCCTCATGCTCTCCTCACGATTTCTACAAATACGGATTGAAAATTTTTCCTTCTCGGTCCATTATTTATTCAAGAAACGATATTTCACTCTCAAATAATGGTCCTTCTGTGCCGTGTTATTTATAATATACCGATGTGAAACGAAATAGAAAAAATAAATCGTTACTCAACCTGTTGGTGATAGTTGAATTTGTTGATTTACCGCGATATTTGCTTTCGCAGAATCAATACTACACTTTATCCTCATTTCTTTATTTCTTTCAAGGCAGTAATAACTGTTGAAATGTAATTTTTTGAACGTTTTTATTTTTAGTTTTTATAAATAATCTTAACTCTTTCTTAAAATGTAATTTTTTGCTTTATGTTGACGATCTAAATATTTACTGTAAAATTGAAACATTAGCTGACTAACCAATGCTCTAAAAACATCTCGATACTTTAAATATTTGCTGTAATCTGAATGATATGCATCTAAATGTACAAAAATATTACAAGATTACATTTACAAGGAAAATAACAACAAAATATATCTGTTGCAGTATTAACAATATGAGCATTCATTCAGTTAACACGATTCGAGATCTAGGAATAACTTTTGACTTACGTTTTACATTTTCCAATCATTTTGATTATATCGAAGAAAAAACCCTAAAGATGTTAGGATTTATACTCAGAATATGTAAATCTTTTAAATCTTTTTCATCGATAATTTGTTTATACAATTCATTAGTTCGTATTAATTTGGAATTTGGATCTGTAGTCTGGTCACTGCACGACATAACTCGCATTCATTTAATTAAATCTGTGCAAAAAAAATTCTTCGTATTCTAACATTTAAATGTAATCTGGGCAGAACTCTTCAGTCTTATGATGAGCGCCTAGAAAATTTTGGTCTAGATAAGTTGAAATTGACACAGATTTAAGACTTAATATATCTTTATAAAATAATTAATCGTAATGTTGATTCTACATTTTGTTTAGAGAATGTACCCCTGAATGTCCTCGTCGGCGATTGTGATCGCACACAACATTTTATCTTCCAACCTTCAATAATAATATGGCGCACTTTAATGCATTATCACGTTTGTTAAAATTCTATAATAATATAGAAAGTAATGCTGATATTGATATCTTTAACGATACATGAAATAATTATAGGAAAACTGTAACGCAATTTATAAAATCAAATACCTAGTCACTTATGTTAGTTAGGTAAAATAATTTGTAATAATCTGTTAGAAATAATTTATGGTAACAACTTTTATAATAATTATAGAATTCAATTGAGCTAGCCAATTAAAAAAAAACAATTACAAACTTTTCTTTTTTTTTTTGTGCATGCTGTGTTTACATATAATTGTTGAAAATGTCTAAAATAACAATTTGTGATTATTATACCAATGTCATATGTATTGTTTATTGTTTGTGAACCATAATAAATAAAATAAAATATAATTTATATCACACACTTGCCAAGTCCTAATCGTTAATTGTTGAGAAATATTCTCAAACAGGACGTTTATTTTTTAAATAAAATAATAAGAGGAAAAATTAAATAAACATAAATAAAAGGTCATCGTCCGCAAGTCACCTAGAGATGCGATTGTCTGGAATGATAAATGTATTTAAATATATAAATCTTAATTATGATATTTTCTTTACTAAAACTGTCATGTACTAGGTGTGGTGGTGGGGTGTGTATGTACAAATAACCAATCTCACGATGTTGCGAGAGCGATAAAACCGACTAATTGTCTTTAAATATAAAATTGAGAGTTAAAAATACTCACATATTTAACCTTATTTCAGTATTTATATATCAATGTGTAGGTGTTATCAAGTATCGGACCCGATGTTGTCGGTATGGAACACTGCATGGGCCCAAAAATGCAGCGTTTATTTATTATTTTTTACATAAAGAAATGGCGATCAGCTTTACGCTCTAGTGCCAGTCCAAAGACAATGAAATTTTGCAGTGCAAAACCGTTACTCCTCATATTAAGGTTTGAAAATGCTTCAGTTGTGACCAGAAAGTCTCAGGGAAGCTGGAAGCGTCTTAATTTTTAGATGAAAATACTTTGTGTACACATCATCATCATCATTTCCTTTCCGCACCTAATAGCGCATAGCGCCCTGCATTGGTACACCAAACGCAGTATATCCTGATCATTTTTGTTACATTAAGGTAAGATGATCAGTCTTACACTTTAGGTACCAGTCCGGGGACTATGGAATGTTTTAATGTGAAAACTCATTTTTAAATAAATATTTCATGTCAACCATGTCGGAAATCGAACTCAAGACCTCAAGCATACTAGGCAAACGCGCTGACCACTGCGCCACGAGGCCGACTGCGTTGTGTACACACGGGATTAGTAAAACGTATTTTATGTGGAATTATAAATACAATTAAGTTAGGTATATAAATATGTTAAAGTGCCATACTAGGAAGCAAATTTATGTAACTTTGTAAATTATAAATAAATAAAAACAGGTATATAATAATATATATATCTGCTGCACAAGACACGCATGGTAATGATTCATTTGTGTCAGCTAAGAAATTTTTATATAAATTATTAAGGTTGTATGTTATGTAGGCATCTTTTAATTAGCAAACTTCCGGGATAAAATAATAAAAGGGTTCTTAGGTTTGGTTATAATTATCTGTAAACGGGGGTTGTGGCGTTGGAGTTTAAACAGAAGCTGAATATTAATGGTGAAAATTTCTGACAAAAGTTATTGCACTAACTTTACAAAGCTCCATAGATAATTGCTTTATATCATATCTGTGAGCTTTTTCAAAGAAACGTGAAAACCATTAATATATTTATGAACTTTAATAGAGTTTGACTGATGAATGTATCAGTAGAATAAGTTATGTGTTTCATCACGTATTATTCGCGAAAATTTCACTTTATATCGCTTAACTTAAGTAGCTCTTCGTATCCTTTGATGTTTGAAGGTAATTAGAAATATGAACAAGTCTAATTTTGTTTACTGTATTGACTAAGTTTTTCAAAAGCAAGTTAAGAAAACTTAAATAATATATGAGATATCAAATAAGGAGATTGAATTAAAAAATACACATAAATTCTACAAAATTTTCAATTAAATATTATCGAATAATTTTTTTTTTTTCTCTTCATTGAATTGACTTTTTGTTGCTATTTTTCGAATAATTAAAAAATCCGACATATTTTTGTCTTAGGAGTAAAATTTAATAAAAAAATAACGAATTAGAAAATTTCGGCTATTACGAGTGTATTTAATTAATCTGATTACATGACTTGAGTCTAATATCACTTTGACATGTCTTGTAAAAAGAATCACTTGATCCGATAAAAATAGAACAAATACAAATAATTGTTCTGTAAACGATCTTTTTTACTCAGGCCACTTCAAAAAATCACTCTTTAACTAGTAATTAACAACACTGTTCTGGCATCGAGACAACACTATTATGTAGGCAAAAAGGTCCATAACCTTTTGCCAGAATCGTGGAAAGACGGGGGTGTTGTCAAGTTGCGGAAGGTGTTGACCTCGCTCTTTCATGACATTGGTCGTAGGGAGTCAGAAAAGTTGATGCATGCCACGGATTGGAGATTCTTACTGGATGTCGAAAATAAAATATGAAAATAAGGAATAATTTAAAAAAATATATTTATAGATGGCAACCATGAAGTTTCACAAAAATAAATTGACTATGTTTTTATGAATGTATGTATGTGTATGCGCATGAGTGTATGTATGTGTGTGTGTATATATGTGAATTTATATATATATATGTGTATGTGTGTATGTACATGTATCAAAATGTGTATACGAATAAGTTTATATTTTATTCATTTGTTAACTATTATTATATATTAGAATGTAATTGCCTAGCTTGGAACGGGGTATGTACCCTTGTTAGCTGGGCAAAGTGAATGTAAAATTTTATTTTGATAAAAGGTGTAAATAAATAAATAAATTATATCGTCACAATTGGTCTAAAATATTATATTTCAAGAATGTTTAAATTTGAAAAATGTATTTTGTATTGCGTTTTGTGTTAAAAATGTATCATATAAGCACTAAACATTGTTATTATAGGGAGCTAGGTAATGATAAGTGAAAAAAAAGGGTTTTCTACGTAGTCGTAATAGTTAATTACTAATAGTTAATTACTAATATGTTCGTTTTTTCGTAAACTAACTACAACACTTCACAAATCTTACTCGTAACTTTATTTGAGTTCCGATTTTCAATTTGACGTTTCCGTGCATATACTATGTAGGTAAGTAAATGTGTATTGTAGTCGCCTTCAGCAATAGTTAGCCAATTTGTACTGAGTTTCACGATGCCGCGCCCCCGGCTTTAATTTCATCGTAGTTAACAAAATAGTCAGCATGTACAACATTTATCAAAACGATAACAAGATATAGCATCGGTGAACAATTAAACTAACCGTTTTACAAGATTGATTTATATTTCAATAGAGCTTAAAATGAATATACTTCAGGTAAAACAACGGTTTAAATATTAACCAGGCTTGTTTTAACCAGACTTTACACAACGGATAACATTTGCCATATATTATTATATTTTCCTTTAAATTTATTTCAACAGAGAGGGTAAACATTTTTGAGAAGGGAATATGGAAGTCTAGGCATTTACAGGGCTTATGACCTGTCATTGGCTGGTTTAAGTGGCCACTTTACACACAGTGTAACATTCACCATTCTGCCCATGAATCTCAACCACGTGATAAAGGTTTAAGCTCTTTTACTTCAAAAAAGTTAACAAATGGAATTGTTGAGAAAATGTGGATGTTCAAATATGGGTAGGATGGTGAATGTTACACAGTCTGTAAAGTGGCCACTTAACCTAGCCAATGACAAGTCATAAGCCCTGTAAATGCCTAGACTTTCATATTCCCTTTTCAATTTTTTTTCCATCTCTGTTGAAATAAATTTAATTATAAATAACTCCCTATGGAGGAAATCCAGCCAGTCTGCAAGCATTTGGACATACTGAAACATTGTTGTATTATATTTTCTGCCTATTTCCAGATATGTACATATATGTATTAGTTTGATTCTTCTGTTTCGTGAAAAAAAAGAGTGGACACATTTACTTCGTGACGTGGGTAAGAACACTTTAATTGTTTCACATATTCAGTAGACAATATTTGAGTTTGTCCAAATGTTCGTAGACAAAAGACTGGGTTTCACCCCCTCGGGAGTCATTAAGGTTAACAAATTCAGTCAGATGAATCTATTCACAACAATAAAGGTTTCAGCTCTTTAACTTCACTAAAATCAACAAATGGAAGAATTGAAGAAATATGGATGTTCAAATATAGGCAAAATGGTGAATGTTACACAGTGTGTAAAGTGACCACTTAAACCAGCCAATAACAGGTCATAAGCCCTGTTAATGCCTAGACTTCCATATCCCCTTATTGAAGGTTTTCTCCATCCCTGTTGTAATTTGTTATTTAGTAGACACCTAAAAATATATTTTATAGATGTGTCCACCAGGTGGATGAAAAATAAAGCTCTGTGTGTGCAATACAACCAGAATTCTGGACGAATGCTTAAATCGGGCTGTGGTCCCGTGATTAGTGTCACGGGCTCACGGATCAGAAGTCCGAGTTCAAATTTTACTCTATCCCAACTTGATTTCCATGTTCTATTAATAAAAAAATGAAAATAAAAAACTCAACGTATATTTTCAGTAAAATATTCTGAAAAAATAAATCGACTGTAAAAAAGTCCGCCACGTGGTGTAGTGGTTGTCGTGTTCGTCTGTCTTGCTTGAGTTGAGATCCTGAGTTTGATTCCCGGGAAGATTGATATAAACATTCATTTTTTAATGGTAAAACTTACACCCGATTGTAAATACTGCGTTGTTAAATAAAGTGTGGCGTATCTCAATTATATGTTACAGGAAGATAAGGTGATCGTATTTGCGCGCAAGGTACTGGTTCAGGGAAAATGAAATACTTCAGTGTAAAACCGCATTTAAAAATAGATACTTCATTTCAACCCTCTTAGGAATCGAACCCAGGACCTCAAAATTGGTAAACAAATGATTTGACCACTATGCTACAATTCCTCACTCTATTTCCATTTATAGAATTTTTACCTGAGAGCAAAAAAACGAGTAAAAAACACTCGTCTAGGATTTTGATTATATTTCAGACACAATTTTCTTCATTCGCCCATACACACAAAATTAAAAATTAAAATCTTTTAATCAAAATTTAAAATACAAAAAGAAAACGCTGTTTCGGCAAACAATATTTATTTCATGAAAACAAGCCATAAATATTTTATTTGATAAAATGCATATTAAATGTTACGTGAAATTGTCAGGTAAATTTAAGCTTGTATGATTGATTTATCCTAATTGAGTGGCTTAAATAAACTAATTAGTTTTATTGTGTTTTGTAATAAAACAGTGATTAATTATTTTATTGATTTAATCATACGAGGTTATCCGTACAAATGAATTCCAGTTATGAAAACCAAACGACTTTGTTAAAACAGATTTTTTAAAATTTGGAAACTTCATTTTGAAAACGCGCGCTTTGTTCACTATGAATATAATTATTCATTTTCTTGTAGAAATAGAAGTAATATAAATATATCACAGTAGAGATGAAGAAGATCAAGAAAATATGATAGTCTAGGCATTTACAGGGCTAATGGGCTAATCTTTGGATGGTTTATGTGGCCATTTTGCGCACTGTGTAACGTGATAACAGTTATGTATCTCCAATTCATCAGCAATGCTCAGTCAAAAGACAAGATATTTAAATAATGTATTGAATAAAGGCTAGTTTATTTTGTAAAATAATTATTCCAAATAAAATGGAAGCGGTTACTATGAATTTGTTTGGGAACTGGGAATAGTTAAATTAAATAGACTGAACGCTGAATACAAATTTACATAAATCCTTAAACATTAACATATTATTATGTTTCTTTTGGGGTGCAATAAGAGCACTCTTTTCATCGACGCGGCGGTTGATATAAAACTCCCGTCGATGGGAGGACTGCTCTCCCGAAACTATAGTTGTGTTCTTCTAAAATAATAAAACGCGTAACACCATAAATACCAACGTTTGTTTTATATATAAATTTATAATGAAGTGTTACAAAGTTAATGCGATTCAATTGTGTTGTGGTCTCGTGGCTAGTGGCTAGTGTTGCGGACTTACGGATGAGAGGTTTGAAATTCGAACCCCACTCTGCTTCAACTTGATTTTCATTTTCTAATAGTGACTTATTTACAAGTCGTTGAAAATTGTAACAAAAAATTGAAATATTTGGGTAATTTATAAGAACACTAATCTTTCCTTTTAAAAAATATGTGTTTGAACAACTTATATAAATTGTGTTGGAGAAATTTAGGGGCAAAACATCCACCCGAGTTTTTCTTTATACACCGACTAGATATGTCAGGTAAAGCAAGAAATAAAACCAACTTTCGACAAAACATACTCTCTCACCACATACGAAATTGCAAACATGACCAAATTTCAAATAAAATTCAAACAAATAAAAGATTTTTTCGATTAACGTTTATTTAATAGAAAATCATTTATCATCTAACATTAACTTGTATGAATATTTCAACCTTCTCAGAAAACATAAAAAAATAATGCACAATATTTTAATTAAAAAAATCAAATAAAAGTAAGTGTAAACTGGCGTATTATCCAAATAATTTAAGACACAAAATAATCCACGTGGCGTCAAAATAAATAAAAAACAATATGGTTGAGGTAAAAAAGAGCCCTGAATAAACAGCTTTGAAACTGGTCGATGGAAAAAAAAAATGTGGTTAACAATAAAGTTGTTTAACTTATTTTATTACAGTGAATAACCACCAAGTTCAATATAAAATATGAAATTTATAAAAAAAGAACACTTTATAAACACAAATCCAATAAGCAATATGTCGCAATATGACCTTCAATAGCCGATATTTGGATTCAAACAAACTCACCCTTAATCGGGTTCCATGGAACTACAAGTTTCTGGGCAGATATCCGATGACTGTCCCCGTTTTCAACCAGTTTCCTGCACCGAGCCAAGCGTCGACCGCCCGCTGCGTTATCAAAAGCCGCAGACCAAAAAGATGATTCGCTATGACCAATCCCTCACACCCCGTATCATAGAGAAATGGCGGATGCTGCCAGTGCGAAAACCATGTGACGAAGCACCCATTTAAATTTATTCGTCACAACACAAAAGTTCGGGTCGCTGCCAAAAGTGAAAAAATATATAAATAACGTATGTAAAACATATAACTGTTTAAATGGTTTCTAGATGCTAATCAATATGGGATGTAAATTAAGAAGTGCAAATACATATATTTTGAATATCTGTAGTGGTTTGCCCGTTTGTTTTCCATTATTCGCTCCCATGTGTCAGGTTTTGAGTTCGATTTCTTTTAAAAATAATTAGTTTAAAATACCCCTTTACTAGATAGTTTTATGTTCTTTTTGTTCAGTTTCTTATACATGTTTATAATAACAAAAATACTCTATAGTTTTATTCCACTTTTATTTTTTATTTTTTAAATAATATTTTTTTCCAGTGACCTGGTTTCGTCGTGACCGACATCGTCAGACGGGTCGGTCAATGTTGGTCACGACGAAACCCGGTCACTGGTAAAAAAATTATAAAAAAATTATAAATAAAAGTGGAATAAAACTATAAAGTATTTTTATTATTATAATTAAAATGCAGTTCCACCAAGAAATGTCAGTAGAAAAACTCTTATACATATGTTTTTTCATATAACTGTTGAAATTGGCTTAAATCGTATATACTATAGTTAATAAAATAATCTGAAATTAAAGTTTTTTTTCGGTACAATGTTTTCAAGTTTAATTAGTGGAATGAAAAAAGTAACATTCTCCATTACGTGTTCATATAATTAAGCGTATGCACTAATTAGGTGAACTCATCTCAACTTAATTTAAGTTCAAACCCGAGAGGAAGTCGTCAGGTTATATAAACCAGGTGAATCTAGGCAGTGAGGCATAAATTCTTTGTTTATTTATTTAGATGTAATTTTTTTTTTAAGAAAGGCATATAAATTCGTAAGACCTGTAAATGATTGCATTTACATATCATCTCTTTAAAAATAGATGCTGGAAATTTTCAAGAAAAGTTCTCCTTTATAACGGTAAGTATTCTATAAAAAAGTAAACATACAACAAAGTAGGAATAAATTAATAGTGTTTGAATATTTTTTTGTGTACGAGTATTTTTATTTTGTACCCAAACTAACATTTTGATATTAGGTACGACCGAATACCGTGCAAAGGAAGCAATCTTGTATGAATGATTCATATAAAGTGTCTCAATTTGTAAAGGATACACTGCAAAATCTTCCACTTGAATGCACATCTGCAACGTTATAGGCACATAATAAATATTTTCTTTGGTAATGCATGAATGAATGAATTTACTTTTTTCAAAAATAGCACCTGTTTCTTGTTTTGCTTATTTCAAGGTTTTTTTTGTTGAAATGTTTATGTTCTTACGATTTACAGTGTTCTTATTTAAGAACGTCTTCCTTTTCGTCGTAAATAGCCGTGTTTGGAAATGGAAAATAATTGTAGCAGAGCGGGGTTTGAACACCGAACCTCCTGATTCGGAGTTCACGATATTACCCACGTGCCCATAAACCAACTCTTAATTTACTAAAGGTACATTAACAAGGTTTCAGTTGCTTAGTGCATACTTTGAAATAAAATAAATAATCACTTGTTAAATTATTCAACCCCTATCTTGGCAGAACGGAAAATACTTTTTACACATTTGATGGTTGAAAAAATTTCTGAATTCAAAAGGTTTTTTTTTTTTTAATCAAATTTGGTTATAAATTTTGATAAAACCGTTCAAATTAAAAAAATATGGTGAAGCAGTTTTAAATTAATACTGTGTTAATCGCGTTTTAGTTCATGATAAAAAATGAGATCATATATGTATCCTATAGGATATATTGTCAAGAAAAGGGTTTACTTTGTATTTATTTTGTATAAAATCACTAAGTAAACACGGGTAGGATTGAGCTATGAGAAAGAGTGAATCATTGACCATATGACTGAAATACGATCCTAAACGTGTGAAATATGATTCGTAACGTGCCGTGTTTATCCAGTACATTCAGTTTTCTCCAAAATCTTGACATAGGTGCATGTGGTGACAATGTCGTCCGCGTTTATCGATGCTGTACAATGCAAGAAGAACCTCAAATAAAATTATAAATGCACCAAATTAAATGAAGACAGTGTAAAGTATTAAAGAAACAGAAAATATATCTTATATTCTAAATTTGTTGTTACTGACAAAAGATAATTTAGTGATAATAACATACTTGGTTCTGGATAACATACACATTACTTAGTTTAATCCTAATGTACAAGGGTAGGAGTGAGCCAGAAGGTATTGGGTTATATTTACTAAAATAATCAATAATTAATACATAATATAAAATAAGTTTAAATTTTTTTACAGATGCAACAAATTTAGCTAACATAAGCAATTCACTCTGCTGATTTATCTTGTTCGCTTTCCCCAGGACAACTATTTTAAAAAGCAGTAGTTCACTCCTACTCTAGCCTAGCTTAACCAAGCCGAATAATTTTACAGACTGGTAAGATTATATTTATCAATTCTATTTTTACACCCTAACCAATTTAAACTCTATTCAGTGTTTTTTGAGCCATTTTTTCTAATTAATATATGTGTTCACTAATTAATATAAATGTCAATGCATAAAATATGAAACGATTCAAAAGACCTTAAAATATAAAATCAACGGTGATATTCCAAACGCTCTCGCAGCCGTAGTTTTTTTGCCGTTTTGAATGTAAATACACGAGATAAGAGTGTTTTCTACGGCAGCGAGAGCGGTTCAGAATAGCACCGCTGATACGTATACAGGCACAAATAAAAACGATCTATTCGATAATACATAATAAAAATGCAGTTCCACAAAAAACCGTAAGTAGAAAAACTCCCACCTATTTGAAGTTCAATATTATTAAACAATAATCAACATGTGGTTACAAATCCAGACTTCTTTTTTTCAGTAAATCTTTCAAAAAAAATATCTTGTTTTGGAGCACTTTATCATAATTTATTCTTAACGGTATTCTCTCGCTTTCTGTATTGTAAATACAGGTAACCTGAAAACAAACATTCAAGATATTATGGTGAAAATAATCGTTATTTTATGTCAATGTATTGACATTCCGGTACAGAAGGCATAACGTAATGGAAGGCCATTTAGCAAATCACCGCTAATCCCAATAGACTTCACCAAATGCAGATTCCCGTTGTTTGTGATCTTGACCTACCGATCTGGAACATAATATAAGCCATTTTGGGTTTAATGGAACAACATGCAACTACTCTCCGTTCCATATGAATTCATAATAATCGGTTTGCAGTAAGTACGAAAAACGTTGAAAAGAAAATTAAAGATTGAACAAATTCTTAAATAACTCTTGTATTAATGTATTTATTAACTGTTAAAATTTGAACAGCAGAATTAAATAAATGGTCTGCTTTTTTAAATAAAAAAACGCGTTTTTTATTAACATCTCCTCTATCATATGAACAAATTGAATCAATGTTTATTTTTTTATTATCTCAGCATTTACTTTATGAAATCACTTGTAAATAAAACTCTATGTATTTTACGATGTACACGATATTAATATTGACAAAAACACTGCTAGTTTCAGGTATTCAGAATAACACATCATAAGGCGTAAAACCTTAGAACTTGTGTTCTTACCAATATTAAGTTTGTGTTTGGCGTAGAATACAAATTGTTAAAGAGCGGATGAGGTGTGTAGAATACCTCGTTCTAGGAGGAGGGAAATTTAGATAGTGGACTGTAATTGTGGGGAAGGAAAGCTGCGCAACTCTACTAACCTGCTGATAATGAGGCTTGACGTGTACTGGAACCTGGCTGCTGACGCTGGCGCTCGTGAGACGGTGGCACAGCTTGTATGGATCTGGCGGTCTGAAATGCACGCTTGCACAGCTCGCTCGATGAATGATTTGTTAAGCCTTCACTTGATTGATGTGAGATTAGTACTGCAATTTGAATGTTGTTACCGGCACTCACACGTAGAATTATTGTTAGATAGAGTGCGTTAGGAAATGTAATATAATGTTATTTTAGATAGTTGTACAAATAAAACTTGAACACTTAATAATACATAAATTAACTTAAGAATTAACTGAAGTTTTATAATGAAAATGTATTTGAATTACATATATTTAAATTTAATTAAAACTATAACAGGGGCCGCTGGTTGGTAGTTCCATCGACAGCTATGTCTCCGGGTCCGGGGGGTAATTAAGTGATTCTCTGAAAGTAAAATTAGTAGAATTTAGGAACTTCATAAAATTATATATTTTACACCAGTTTTTATTATATACATTCAAACAAAACTTATATTCTTAAAATTGTTATTACCCTATACTTAAATGATTTTATTTAAATTCTTTTATTTACATAATTATATAAAATCATGATTAACAACCCCTGCTTACCCTTGTATATAACATAGAAATTTGTTTAGTCTCCCACCAGTCTGACGATGTCAGTCACGACGAAACCCGGTCACTGGTAAAAAAAATATAAAATAATTATAAATAAAAGTGGAATAAAACTATAAAGTATTTTTATTATTATAATTAAAATGCAGTTCCACCAAGAAATGTCAGTAGAAAAACTCAATATATTAATTAATAAAATAGATGAAATACATCAACTTTATAATTCAACCGCTACATAGTGGTAAGCGTTTCATGATCACTAATAAATCAGTTATATCTTCTATCCAAACGTCAATCGATTTATTTAGTAATTAAAACATAATTGGTAAATTTTACACCATACAATAAAAGGTAAGATATTCATGAATATTATAGTATTGAAAATTTAACATGTTGACGTTTTACGTACTATCATGGTATCCGCTAAGCAGGTACCATGTCTAACCATTTTGTATACCTGTAAAGTAAACTTACACCTAGCGATACCGCCGGGCAAAATTACTACGGAAACCGACGCGTTGACAGAAGAAAGAAAAAAATGGTAAAATTACCGGAGCATGTGCTGTTTTGCTGACGCCGAGGGAAACAAAACTTGGCGAAGACTCTCATGAGATCTATATGCAACCAAAGTCATGAGTGAAATAGTTTTTATATCGCAAAGTTGATTTAGATCTGGCACAAAAACTGATTATCTTCTTTATTTTCTAACAGGGTTCTTTTTGGTTAACCAACCCACCTAAATAATGTCATAACCTTCATTTCTTTCTTTTGGACTAAAATAATGAATCATCATAGATGATCATGATACGTAATAGTACTCTATACGGGGAGTATTTCTCTTACTCTAGACGAACATCCATGCTAGAGTCTATAAATTGCAAGTTTCACGCGGTCCAAATAAAATATTCCAATTTCTTAAAATTAATTTATTATTTTATTTTTAATTTTATATCACGAAATTGCGAAAAGGTATGAGAAATATTTATAGAAGAAGACCATAAAAGTTACCATTGTTTCGTTTTTATGCAAATTTTATGTAGTTTTAGAATGGGGAAGCCTAAACATATTTGTGGTATGCAGAACAATAAAGTTAAGAAAGTGAAACACCTCACAAATCAGTATTTCTCTCGAGACATGGACCTTGTTGTTTGTTAATGACGTAACGCCGCGCATTGAAAACTTAGCGGCCTTTACTAGGGACTCTGGTATGTGTATGTAAGATACTCCTGCACAATAAAGACTAGCATTCGTCACTTTTAGGAGTGGTTATCACCATACCGAAGCACATATAATAAAAATTATAAGAGAGATAAAATAAAAAAAATATTATTTACTGTGTATACATATTCTACCTGTCTGAATGTTAACTGGACCTTGGCTATCCCACAAAACTCACGCTGATCCCACCGATGGAGTGATACCAGCCTTACAAACCGGTTCCCTGCTTCAGGTTGCAGCCGCTAGTGGTACTTACTAGCGAACCTGCAAGGGGTCTCTAAGCAGCGATAAGCTCTCTAGGAACTTATCGTATTCCTGCCGCGGCGACTTCTGCGGGACACCTGCGCCTACAAATTGCAGCTCCTTGTGACAAACGCAGTCACCAAAAGAGAAAAAATGACTGTTACACTGTTTATATGGTTGATAATGGTAATCGTACTGCCTAAAAGTAGCTATTCTGTAAAATATCGCTTAGAGTGCACTTACGGACTACTTAAAATGATTTAAAGAGAAACCTTCCGTAACAACCCTTCAAAAAGTTATGAGCAATTTGCTCTCCAATCTAATTTAGAAATAATGTTAGGTGCCTTTCAATACAGCATACCACTGAAAAATGCTTGGTCCAAGGAATTGGATTTTGTGTATTTATATTTTGGCAAAAAGCCAGATAGTAACCACATGTTTAACAGAAACTTAGAAAGCAGCATTCCGGCCAACAATATACATGGCAACATTTGCTAGATGTGGCATCAGCCTTCTTAATAAAGCAGCTGAACTAAAAACCACACTGGTACCATCTAAATGAGTTCTTGTAGCTGCGACAGCTACTGAGAGAAAATACTCGAAAACCCATAACTGAAATCTGTGAACGAAAACATAGAAATTACAAACCCATTGAAAGTTTTGTCAAACAATGGCCACCAAGATTACTTCTCAAAAGAAATCTCTGGAAAACTGCAACACGTATGGTAAAGGATTTAAGAAAGTCGTCAAGAAAAAAAAAGGTTGAGTGGATTCAATGCCGGTTTTGAGATAACTGGTCTCACGTAAAGTGTCAAAATGTTTTGGACCCCAAATATTTTATATGCAGCTACTGTGAAAAGTCTGCCTAAACTTAATTTCCCACAGAACATACATTTTTCAGTAAATAATGTGAATATATCCTTTTTGGAACTTTATCACGAAGTTGTACGTCACGCGGTTAGCTCGTCACGAAGTAAGTTCAGTTTTTATAAGAAATTTCAAACAACGGATTTTTTTCATTATATTTGTGTTTTAAGAATACATATATTTTGAATTCCAAAAATAAATTTATCAATTAATATTATAATTTCTCTTATTTTTTTCATAATATATCCTAAGTACCATGAAGTGAGCTTAGTTTACCAAATCTACATTTATACTCATTTTGGAAATCGTAAATTTTTATTTTTCTACCTTATTAGGAAAAATCTAATAAATAAACAACATATATCACTCGAGTTCGGATGGTTTGCTGCAAAAAGGAAAAAAATAGAAACAATGTGCTAGTGATATCTAAAATTTTCATTAAGAAAGATGTAAAAATATTTTATCCACCGTAAAAGGTACACAAAAACTTATTTTATTGAAATCGTCCCTTAAAATAACTTTTTACTGCATTATAAATATGTCAATCATGTAAATGCATTAATGTACTCGTACTTGAATGTGTTGGTTTAAAACTTTGAAATACAAACGTGTGAAAATTTAAACCCTAGGGAAATAATGTTGTCTTAAGGTGTCCACATAAAAAAAATTGCCATAGTATAAACACTATTCAAAGTTTTGAAATATTCATAAAAAGAAAAAATGCCGTAAAAAAGTTTTACGTAATACGCATTTCGCTCCAAACCTCGCCTTAAATAGCGCGATAATTTTGGTCAACGCTTATTACGGGTATGTTAATAAAATCGAGAGGGACCTTTTTATGACGTGAGAATATATTTTTATGAAAGCGTAAAACAGTGCGTTTGGTTAGGTTTGGCCAGCTTAAACAACAGCTGGGGGTGAATGATATATGTACCGAATTCCCGAACCAACATACTATGGCGTATGTGTAATGTATGTAATGTTGAGATAAACGTATGGCAAAAACAGATTTATGAAGCCACGTTGACAATATTACAAATGCTGACTTAAAACAACTCCTAAATAATAGTCGTTTATTATTTGAACCGTGAAAAACACAATTCTTGAAAATTTAAAGATATTAAGTTGGTAAAAATGGTTTGCTTCGCTAAATTATATTTTGGAGATGAAATTAACAAAACTGTCTATTTATCTATATTGGAAACGAATTAAATTTACATTATAAATTATCACGGTGAAAAAATATAGAATTTAAAAATAAAAGTAATTAATAAATGAATTGGGTATTTCATTATTTTCCATAAAGAAAAGAAGGGAAAAGCATGTCTTTATCTACACCAATGGTGCATATGGCACTGCATTGGTACACTAAATGCAGCGTATTTTATTTTTTATTTTTTATTTTATTTTTTATTTATTTGGATAACCAACAGCTATAATGATATCATATTTATATAACAAAACAAATAACAAATAAGCCAATTACAGGTTTTCACAAGTAGCATCACAGTAAGTTAAAAAAGATTCTCGAACATAAAATGAATAGTAATTAAATGTAAATTTAAAAGAAAAGAAAAAAATACGAGTTATTTTGAAAGCAAACGCCGCACGTTATTAAGATTATTTTCAAATAAATCTATGTTAAATGATTTATTTAGTACATTAAAATTATTAAAAGTTCGCCATAAATATGAATTTTGCCTATAATTAGATGAAACAAGAGGTATGTGAAGAAGAGGGTTATTTCTTAAAACTTTGGAAGGAACATTGATAGAAAGTTTGCAAAGAAGTTCAGGACAGTCAATTGAACCAGAGGCAATTTTAAGTAAATAAATTATATCCGCTATTTCACGACGTTTTTGCAGAGGCAGTAGGTGATGTTTTTTACATATATGAATATACTGGTCAGATATTAATCATCCGTTACAGTGAGGCAAAGAGATCAGCTTTGCGCCCAACTTTTCAATAGATTCCCGGGAATAGAACTAGGAACCTCAAGCATGGTAGGCGAACTACCACTAAAATTCGAGGTGTGTCTCCACAATTAATTTAGTATTACCCTGCTTAAAAAACAATTTTTCCCGGTTTATATTTTCAGGTACGTTTGTCTATTATGCTTGAGGTCCCGGGATCGATTCCTGACTAAGAAGACATGAAATATTAGTTTAAAACGTAGTTTTACATTTCAATATTTCATTGACCATTGTATTGGCAATACGCTATTATAGAAGTATAAGACTGATTATTTTACCTTTATACAGATTATAACAGATTATCGAGATACACTGCAATTGGAGTACCAACTCATTGCCCTATGAACCACTGGGTGCGAAAACGGACATGATGATAATTATAAAGTTAAAATAATTCAATAAAAGTGATGAAAATAAACGTAAAAAATATTCACCATTTTGTTAAAAAATATTCAGTTTCAAATAAAAAAACCTAAAAAATCAATTTGAAAATCACGCGAAAGATGACGTAAAAAATGATCATATATGGCCAACGTTAGTCAAGTAGAAATATTTATAAAAATAATTGTATTTTATAAAATAATATTTGTTTTTTCTCACCATTCAATTGATCACAGTGGCGTATAAAATAATGTCAGAAAATTTTAAAAAATGGAAGGAAATTCGTTTTTTTTTTGCCAACCAAACATCGAAAAGTTGGAAAGCAAACGCTGAGAATACTTTTGACTGAACTCCCACAAAGCGTTTTAGTGCAATCTGCAATTACCCACAATGACGGAAATTTTTGTTTGTTTTATTATTAATAAACTTCTCCCAAGTGCAATAAAAACGAACACCATAGGAATTAGTCACTAACTTTAAATAGGGTGCGTGCAGGGGCGAATCGTTCAAATGCACATCTTACCGTTTTATTTGAATTTCGATTATAATGTTTTATGGCAACTATGTTTATGGAAAAATAAATATAATTAATAAATATCCACAAAGTTAGTGCTTCAAATATAATCTTTATATAAATTAAATGTTATTTATTATAAATTACCACCACCGTTTATATTTTCCTTTCCTTAAAAAAAAAACTATAAAGTGCGCCCAGCCCGTTCTCAGTGAACGATGCAATTAGCCGATTACCTAAGCTTACATATAAAACAGTACAGTTAACTACATCTTTAACCCAGTTGCGGTTTTTAAGTATTAAAACAAGCTTGCAAATTACAAATACCATTTGAAGCTTTTCTATTTGGAAACAATTTGAACATTATTTCCGAAGGAATATTTTTCTTTGATAGTGTACCGTAAACATGATTTTGTATCACATAGGACATGTGGCGTTCGAAGTGGCCGTTTTTGGCATTATTCATCCTAAAAGGAATCTGCCAGTGCTAGGTGTTGATATTTCAATCATAATGGAAATATCTGCTGAATGTCATTGTGGTATTTTTTTTACATGTTATGTATTAAAAAAGTGTAGAATAAAGCTACGATCACGAAGTTCATAATGATTGTTGTTTGAGTTGATTTTCACAGAATTGCATACAAAATATCCATTTACAAGTATATTACTTATACATTATGTATATAAGTATAAATTAATGATAATTTTTTTATAGATTATATATTTAAAAAATTCACCGCTCGCACTGGGTGGTTGCTATAGTAATATGACATACTAACTTTAGTAATTGGAAACTCTAAATCTATTTGTCAAAAAAAAGCAATCGTAAGAAGTTACCTACGCCATAAAAAAGTCACTTTATAATGTTTTTTTCTTAAAATGATCGCATTACATTTATTTATTTTTAAACATTAGATTTTGGATGCTCATTTACTATAGCACCCACCCTATTAAGTAATAGTAGTATGTATTTATTTTCTTATTTTTCACTTACTAATACATTTAAAGCCTCATCGACTGATTTAAAAAATTAGAGAGTACAAACATTACAAACATTAGAGTGCATAAGATAGAAACATTATAAAATTAGGAAATCAAGACGTTGTAAGAAAATTTGTTAAATAGAGTTGAGTACGTAAACGAACATAAACAATGTGAAATATCACCATAGCATGAAGTATTAATTTTGGAGCTCGCATTTTGAAAGTAATTTTATTACAATCGAAATGGTCGATAAAATGAAAGTTAGAATTATACTTTTCTAAACGCTCAAGTATAAAGTTCTGGGAATAGTTTGTACAAACGGATGGTGCATAGAATAAACAGTTAGATGTGTGACGATAAATGTAGCTCGAATTGTTAATGGTTAATTTTTAGACTAGACTTGTAGAAAGAAAAATAAATATAATGTTTTAACTACCAATTTAAACTAAATGAATAAACCAAATTGAACTTAATAATTTGACAATAAACTATATTATTTCATGATTTTTAAAATACTTGGTACGCTTTTTCTTATTTATTTGACCAATAAGCGTTTCATTCTCTATCGGAATTTTTCAAGCTGGTGTCATGATCATCAAACGAAAAAATGTTATCTTAAGTAATAATATTAGAGTGTAAAAAAGAGAGGCAACGTTATAGGATAAGTAATAATTGTAATGATAAAAATACGTTTATAGTTTTATTCCACTTTTGTTTATAATATTTAGCGGTGTTTTTCGGGTTTCTTCGTGACTTGACATCGTCAGACTAGTCTGTCTAAAATGCAGTTCCATCAATAAATGTCAGAAGAAAAGCTCAGAGATGTAAAATATATGCTGGCAGTCTACAGTAAGGAAAAACTGATACATTGAAAACCAATGCAATAACCACTTACTGCGGATTATATATTTTTGTGGTTTTACCCTTTTAAAGTAATGCGGCGAGCGAAATTTCTGAACGAAAATTCTTATAATGTTGGAGAAATGAGGAATTTTTTTTTTTAATTCCCAAGCATATACCAGCTAAAGTGTGACTTAAATACCCTCTTCTCATATCTTTGTTATTTTCTGGAAAAAAAATAAACACGTCTCTCTATTTTTGCATGGATAATAATATTAATTGACTACTAAAGCACCACAAAAGCCAAATAAAATATAAACTCACAATGTTTACTAAAAACTAAAAAGTACCCAGGGAAACATTCCCCTCCGAATCAAAGAAATTCAAATGATATCGTAAAACTGGCTGGAGTATTAAGTTGTATTTTTTTATTTGAATCAATAAATACTCTCACCCGTGGCATGCAAATGGTATAACGTCCGATGAAGTGGATTTCTCGTGTAGCCATTTTGGAGTATTGAACAACCTCAGCCAACCACATGGTTCTCGATGTTCATTGCTAGCTAACTGCCAAACATACATAAATCGCTTTCTTTATTGGTCAATCGGCAGAGTTGTAATCGTAGCAAAGCCACGCCATGTCATTCCTAAAATTTTACGATCTAATATAAAACCAGAGACATTTAAAAATTTACGACTTCGGTGAAATATGCTATTTATAGTTCCCATGCAGATGGCTAGTGATGGGATATTAAGGTTTATCTTTGGATTCATCTTTTTAATCGTACGTACATAAACTGATTATTTAATTAAACACAAAATTTATCGTAATACACAAAAATATAAACCTGCATTCCTCAAGTTTACGTAAAATGTTTTATTTGCTGTGTTTTTTGTGAAAAACTTAACGGAAGACAAGAACAATATACACCATTGAAATTGTTTTTTTAACTGCCAAATAACTAATCATTTTTAATTTTTCTCATAAAAAAAACTCTATGGCAAAACCGTATATTTTGTTGATTAATTAGTGCTTTTTTTCTTCTCGTAAAATGTAAAGATTTTCTAATCATTCCTTAAAAGTTTATATTATTGTTAAATATGAGTACCTCTAGACTTTCTTTATCTTACTTACGGTACTTATTATCATGATGTTTTTGTGTTGTGGATATTTAACAACCTTATTTTTTAAAAGCACACGACAACTACCTCCACTAACTTTAGAAGATCACCGTCTACTGTTGGACATGGGGGTGCTTCGTGACATACTCAGTGGACGCCTTGATAGTCCGGCTCTTTTGTCGGAGTTATCATTAAATGTCCCCGA
>NW_028279981.1:0-14716 GCF_059751315.1 Micrasema longulum | reverse complement strand
GTCATTTATTAATTAATTCGATCATATGACGTTGAGATGACAAGTCGGTAGAACACACCGGGGTAGATAGGGATAGTTCAAGAGTTAAGTGTAACGTCTAGATATGTACTTACAGATAAAGATGGCGTTTATAATCGCGACATAGGTAGTTAATTTAACAATGTTTTTAGTATGTCCAAATGTTTGCAGACAGGCTGGATTATCCCTGGGGAGTCATTAAGATCTAAATAACTACCTAGGTACGAAATCTAGCCTGCCTGCAAACATTTTCACATACTTAAAACATTATTGAGTTAAATTATTAAAAAAAATCTGTGCGTTTTCGGTAAAATCGAGAAAATTGATTAAATAACTTATTTTGTCATTTTTCTTAAGCTTGGGTATTCTGTTCTGTAATTCACCATTGTTAATGGGCTTCCTTTCTTGTTGTGTTGCAATAAAATATAAATACAAATATTCTCGAAATTTACTTAGGTATTTTATTCTGACTTTCTGTCATTATTAGAAACATTTTATTTCTCATTCAGTATTCTGAAATGAATTTTGCATTACCAATTTTCAGAATAGGAAATTTAATTTTCATTTCAAACTTTCATTGAGCCAATAACGAAAAGTCAGACAAAATAAAACGTTCACAAATACCAATTGTCAGGTGTAAAGAACAGACAACCCTGCCTGGCATATCACTGTAGTTTGCTGAACTTGTTAATGAATATCATTTGCAACTATGTAAACAAAACTTCAAAACAGGGCTGCCCAAAACTTGACAAAATAAAAAAAAATAAAGATGGAAATTTAGTAATTGAACTGCTTGAATACTAATTACTTTATCCTACTCGGTTTTAAATTGTCAGAGCGATGGCCTACGGGGCAATAGTTTTAAATAACATGAATTATGATTTTAAAATTACTCATTCGATTGAAAAGATTTTAAAAGTCAAAATAATCACCGTGCATGCATGAAAATATATATGAATGTAGATGTAGCGATTCTGCACGCAAAAACAGAATGGCGTGACATTCTATCTTCTCTGTCTACTCTTACGGGGAGCGTGATGGTTTGTTTGTTTGTTTGCGGGTTAAGTTTAAAATTAGTTGCGTATCAGACATAATGTTATTTTGTTGTATTTATTTAATGAAACTAATTGTGTCCATTTTTAGCAAAACCACGGTATTAGATTTAAGTCTATTTTTTTTAAATATTTTTTATTTGTTCAAATGGCCCTAATTGAGACAAAATCAACTCTTGTAATTTTCAGCGCATTTCTCAAATACAATATTTACCCTATTTTAAATTCGTCCAAATGTTTGTAGACAAAGACTGAATTTCACCCTCTAGGGAGTGTTAAGGTTAATATATTATGTAAATTGAAAAATGTTTTCAAGCGTTGGCTAGTAGGTGAAATAATTCAGTCAGATGAATCTTACCCACATAAATAAAGGTTTTAGCTCCTTAACTTAAATAATATCAAAAGATGGAAGAATTGAGGAAATTTAGATGTTCGAATATAGGCTTAATAGTAAATATTACACACTCTGTAAAGTGACAACTTAAACCAGCCAACGACAGGTCGTAACCCCTGCAAATGTCTAAACTTTTAATTTTTTTTATCTTAAATGTTGTTTATCTCTATTTTAATACATTAAAATAATTAATCAGGGTTTTATAAATATCCAAACAAAACTTTTTTTTTTTGAACTAATCACCGGAAAGCGATTTATGTTTTGTTAAAGTGGTTTTTAAATCAAGAAAACGAATGAAAATATATATGAAGGTAGAAAAAGTGAGGTCTGTAAGTAGAGATATACTAAAATGGCGTTCTATTATTTCTGCCCACCTCTAAGGGGTAACAGCGTGATGGTTTGTTTTTTTGTGAATTAGTGCTTATAATTTTTCATTTTAACACATATATTAGGCAATTGATATATTAAGTTTGCTTACTATGCAAGATCTGCTGAAAAATAACCATTTGTTCTTTAGATGTTTATATCTGACAAGAATTTAATCTAGCTGCATTATTTAAAACTTATAAAAAAATAATCGTAAGAATGTGGTTTTTTATACAATATTACGTTTTCTATCTAACAGAAAATAAACCAATACCTTAAATAAATAAATGCTAACATTGGTAACCATAAATAAGTGTCATGTTCTGGCAACAAGTACCTGGTAAGCAAGATGCGTAGGAACTGATAAAAGGGTACAGGCAAAGTTTTGCATTTAACCTAGTAAAGATCAAGCGAAATCAAGTGAGGGTTATCACTAGAGCCCGCCCAGGGCACTGCAGATTGAACAAACACCTTGCTTGTATGAACCTTTCTGAAACTTCTAGATGTACGTAGTCCAGTGCAGATGAGAAAACACTTCTACGCATTATATGTAAATGTGATGTTTTACATCATCTTCTAGGAACCACGGGTTAAACCTAAGGATGTTTTAAAGATCGCCCCCTACCTAATAGCCCGATTCTTTGCGCATCTGGACTTGGAGGGGGGAGATTAAGCAAAATAAAAACTCTCGCCTTCCACACAGTACCAAGGCTTTTTATAGACGTAGGCTTCTAGGGCAAGAACTATTCATGAGGACCGGTAACAATAGATCCTCACAGGTCACAGTGACGTCAAGAGCTTGCATTGCACTGACCGCCACCATAAAGAATAAGAATAAAATAAAGATCCATAAATAAATTGAAATAAACATTAAAAACGTTTGTTTAATATCACGGATTAAGGCTGTAGTCTGGTAAAACGAAAGCAAAATTAGGTAATTATACGATTTTGGCATTTTTAAAGGTATGTTTTTTCGCAATAATTAAAAAAAACAATATTTTTTAAAGGAATTTCTGTTAAAAAATATACTTAAAAGTTTTATGTCACTAAAATATAATTACTTTTAGACCGGCAGATAACGCCATTTCAAATTTAGACTAAGCTTAGGTATTTGGAATTAATACAGGCTAAATATTGAACTAAAATTTAATGTTATAATTTAAAGATAATAAATTGAACATGAAAGTGGCAAAATAGCAAAATTTATCTATTTTGTTTTTGAAAAGAAATAAAAGCATTTTAAATCACATACGTTTTTGTGACTTAGTCCTTTATTTCTACGTAAAACTATGCCTTCGGTAATACTAAAAAAAATATAAAAAAACAATTTAGTTGAAATCTTCTTTAATAGAATTGTATTTTGTTTTTTTTTTTTTTAATATAATTTATGACCTTCATACCTGCCCTTACCGAAAACGATAAGCGCAGGTCCAAAGGTCATAAAAAATATAAGATGTTGTTATAAATTAAATTTTACGACCAGAATTATCTTTTTTTTTTAAATAATACATTTCTATAAAAAAAGGTTTAAACTAAAATATTTCGCTATATTTTTTTAAGTATTACCAAAGGCATAATTTTACGTAAAAAATAAAGAAAAATATCACAAAAACGTATTTGATTAAAAATTCTTGTATTTTTTTCAAAAACAAACAAATTTTATTTTGCTTTGGTCACTTTTATGTTCATTTTATAATTTTTAAATTGTTGTAACTAATTTTGGTTCGATAGTTAGTTTTTATTGAGATCCCAGATACCTCAGTTTAGTCTTAATTTGAAATGGCGTAATCTGCAGGTCTAAAGGTAATTGTATTTTACTTACATAAAATTTTAAAGTATACTTTTTAACAGAAATACGTTAAGAAAATGTTGTTTTTATGTAATTTATACTTTTTATTTTTTTATTATTGCTCGATTAAAAAAAAGGATCGTTTTAAAACGGTAAATTCGTATGATTTCCCAATTTTAAGTAATTTTACCAGACTACAGCCTTAAAACCCTATTAGATCATCTGTTAAAAACAAATTAACAAATTAAATAAAAATAAGTTCCGTCTTGCTAAACGTTTTTGATTGATACGTACGTTAAAATTGTTAAAACTTTATTAATTTTCGTTTACCTCTCATTGTTGAACAAGGGTTTGTTTGAATCCCTACCTATTTCTATTATTTTGTTCCTAAACTCATGTCCTGAGCATTGTTTAAACCCTTTGTGTTTTTTAACGCTGTCCGTGTTTAACCTTCGTATTTATCATTTTGGCCACCCCTGTTGGTGTGAAGCAATTCTCCATACAGCGGACAAGGCTGAGTGGGTAAAGTTAGACCATTACGTGAATCCGATTCGGATAATGTTGGGCCAAGACCTATCCCAAACTCTCGTTACTAAAATACTGAGGAATTTGTGGTTGTGTCTAATTCCGCACTGAAATTTTACTAATGTTGGCCATTTATACACACGTCATATCTATAGAGATTGTTTGTAACCTAGATGTATATAAATACGTAATCATGTTACGAATCGATGTCATTATTTGTTTATTAGCTTAATGTTATTTTTTAATTTTATTGAGTATAAAAACTAGCATTTCAACTCTTAAAATACGGTGTTAACGATCTTTTTGTAAACGGTGCTGTAATATCGGGTTACATTAAGCAAAATACGTCATATTTAAAACAAAAATCAAACTCATACTAATGTTTGCTCTTAATTATCCATATTTCATTATTTGTAGAAATAATCATATAATTTCGGTATGTTATACCAAAGTACTAGTTATTTTTTTTAATGACAGAGAGATATATCGTCGGTGATACTGCAATACAGCGTTACCCGTTTTTTTTTTTGCGAAAATATTTTAACGAAATAAATTCGTTATCGTTAGTTTAAAATTATTTTAATTTTTATCCTCAATAAGAAGTAGTTTTTCTAATACTCGGTATTTTTGGTTTATTGATATCGTAAGTAAAATATTAACAGAACCCTTTTTAGGTTCCCCGGCAAACAAAATATCAATAGTTAGGCGGTATTGCAAATATTTGCCAAATAAAACAAATAATTGCATTTTGCCTCTGACGGCAGTATACTGTAATTGTTCCAATGTAAAAATACCAAACAAAATATTTGTATCGAATACTGTCAGAAGCAAGCAGTATTGAGTGTCAGTATTACCTTCTTTTATAGGATGCAAACCTTTCTTCCTAGTACACATACTCCATATCTAATGAAAATTTGAATATTACAGTGAATACTGAATTTCAGGGATTTTCGGATTGGTTAGCAGGACTCGCTTCCATCGCAGGATTAAATAGATTTACCGGAGTTTATGAGTCACCATTGCCAGGATAGTTTGGACATAGAATCTAATACTGTTGGGAATATTATTGGGATAAGTATTAACTCAGAAGCAAAACATTTCACATGGATCGATCTTATCAAAATATTCAACCCGTTTAATTGTTTTTTGTATTCACTGTTTGGTAAAGCAGAAAAAAAAAGATTTAACTGTATTTATGAGTAACTCTCGCTAGAATTTAGGTTCTAATGTTATTATTATTTATATTTAAAGCGTTAACTTTGTGTTCAAACATTTAAACTAATGTAAGTAAATATTTGTATAGAACCACTTACCGACTTTTTTGGTCTACCGGTTTCGAGACGTACCCGTCTCTTTGTCAGGACACTTACTACACCAACTAACGGGTATGGGAAACCCTACCTCTACTCCCCCTCTCACTCAACTCCCTACCAATTCTTCAATATAAGATTATATATTTTTAAATAAAGCTTACTGCATGTTTAGATATGGTTGTGTTCGCATCTCTAATATATATACTGCGGTGATCAAGAAGGTGGAGGTGTATTTTGGTATTTGCATGTTGGCGTAGTGAGCGTCCTGACGAAGAGACGGATGCGTCTCGAAACCGGTAGACTAAAAAAGTCGGTAGGTGGTTACACACTTATATTTACTAACATTAGTTTTAATGTTATATTTTGTCATTGGGAATATTGTTGTTGAAACATTATGGTGAAAAGAACACCTTTTTAAATAAATCCATCAAAATGTTTCATAATCCTTAGACTGGCTCCTGAAGCGTAAGACTTATTATCTTACCTTCATATAACAAAAACAAATCAAGGTAAGCTATGATTTGTGTACCAATGCAGTGCCCTATGCATTATTATGTGTGTAAAGGGGAATGATGATGATGATGATATTGATGTTACTAATATTGACTCAGTAGCATAATAAATCAAATGGATTGATCTTAATAAAACGCAACTTACATATTTTATGTCTTTGTTTTTCTTGCATAAAATTTAATTCTGTGACTTCTTTCTAAATGGAAATCGAATCCTTATATTTTCTCTGGTATTAGGACTATGTTCAAGTTGACTTTGATTATTTTCTTTCTAAAGTTCTTTGGTATTTATAATTATAATAATTCTGTACACAAATATCATCGTATTATAAAATTTAATTTGCATTTACATATACATATGTACGTATTTTCAAAATAATGTTTAAAGTTTTCTTTGGTAATATAGGTAATTTGTATAAATTTTCTTATTTTCATGAACATTATATGCAGCTATCGTAGTTAATAACCGTTTTTTAGTTAAAAGTTGAACCGCACTAAAGCATCCCTCCAAAATTTTGTATGAAGTACAGAGCAGTGTAGCGCAGCTCTATTGTGATTTGTTTAATAGCATCATTGTGTTGTTTATTTAATGAAATAAATAAATTACGCACTGATGAAAGAAAAAAAAAAAGAGAAATATGAAACGTAAGTTAAATCCAAACTATATTATATAAATCTATCATGGGCTACAGGAAATCAAGCCGATATAAATAGATTAAAACGTCAGCAAAACAAAATGCAAAATTCGACTTACCATATTTGACCCCAGCAGTAGAAGTACATTAAAACACTAAATATTTTAATATACCTGAAAATTACCAATCGAGACATAAAAATTCGAACATTTTTTTTCATCATTTATTGATTTACAGACACGGAATAAGTTTATTTTTTAGAGTATTTATTCAATAAAATGCATATTTTATTACAATATCAATGCATTATAAAAAAAACATGAATCTTTAAAACACATATGTCCCTTTAAGCTATTGATAAAAGTTTGTCATTGGGTGCTGGGACGTTAGTTTCAATTTATTTTTTTTAAGGAATAATCCGCCAAGTCTCTATTTTGAGGCTTGTCAGCAGGTGGGATAGAGAAAATATGGAAAGAGGTAATGAAAAATACATCACAACACCCAGACCAATTGAGAAAAAAAAATCTTGGATTTTTTTCTTGCAACTGGCGGGAATCGAACTCACGACGCCAGTTTCACAGTTGGTCGTCTAACAAACTGCGTTACGGCGCCTGTCTTATTAATATATATTTATTACTAGGATTCAAATAATAGAGTGCAGAGATAATTTAATAGACATATAAAATAATAACACATAGTTAAATAAATATAAAAACTTTGTTTTTAATTAATCTTTATATTTTTTCTACCGACCGGTTTCAAAACTTTACTAGATAAGTAAACCTTGTATTATGTTTTAAGAGGCCAGAGAAGTTCTGTTCTGTTGGTGTCTGCCATTTGGTATTTTTATCGCATTTTATTAATGGCTAAAAGATCTAACAAAATAATAAAACGAAAAATATTTCTTTAAATTTAATTTTGAGTAGTATTGGTAGATTTGTTGATAAAGATTTATGCAAAATTGTTTACGACACAATTAGCGAAACACATTAATTACTGTAGCAGCAAATTAAGCTAACTGTATTACAAAACAAAGCTCTAAGAATCATTTTGAATAAAAAAATCCCATGCACAAGTGTAAATTTGATGTTAAATGAATTAAAATTACCTATTTACATAAGCAAATAATATTTAACGATACGATAATATTTGCATATGATATTATTAATTTTTAAAAAAACACAGTATTTTGGCAAAAAAAATTTATAAAAAAAACCAATATGAACATTTATACTATTTATTACTATTATTATTTATTTTATTTAGTTCTATGATAAACATAGTCTAATATATATTTACAACACAATATTTACATCTATACTTATTCTAACATTATTTGTCACTATTATACACTTAATATCCTAATTTATAATATTCACTGTTCCATATGTACATTTTCATTAATTATATTCACTTTTTACACTATATATTACCTAATATTTTTCACATATATACTTTTTACATTTAAATTTAAATATATTTACATTTACTAAATTTTTTATGCTTTCTGGTATTTCCTCAAATAATTGTATTCCCTTGTACATAAGGCAGTTCTGGGACATTGGTTTTGATTTCTTTTCCAGTCTTATATTTTTAGATCCTCTTGTTGCAAAGTTATGAAAAAACTCAGTATTTTTAGTTTATTTTGAAAATATCTCGGAACTATTCCTTTAATAATTTTATTTTTTTCATTAGCAACATTGAATTAGATTATTTGAACAATTGTCATGATATCTAGAAGTTGAATCATTTTCTTATATTTTGTTCGTCTCCCACATCTTGATATTATCCTCATGATCACACTACCAGAGAAAATGTAAAAATCAGACTCCCATTTCAAAAAAAAAAGCGAAGTCACAAAATTCTATTTTATATAAGGCAATAAAAATTATTATGAAATGGGAAAAAATATTCATGGAGAAAAAAAACAAAATTCACACAGAAGGTTAAAAACTATGTGTCGAACAACAACTTATAAATTAAATAAACATACATTGTTATTACGAGTTAATACTCTAATGAGCACACATACGAATATTGAAAATAAAAATAATATTTTAATGTTTAACACAGTGTGTCTAGTGTACGAGACGCGTTTCCGCCTCGTATAAAGAATTGTGAGACTGTAAAAATCTCGGCAAGGCGCTGGTATTCTACTGCGAGCTGCGATAGGTATCAGTAGCCCGTAGGTATGAATATTTATTCCAAATACTGTCGGCTGACAGTGGCGGCTAGCAGGTTGTAAATCCGCTTCTGGATTCGGCTGAGTCCAGGAAAGATGCAGTGAAGATCTGAAGACGAAGTGGCGAAGTAATCGGGCAGAGTAGAGTTAAAAGAGAGTGTTTACTGTTTTCGATCGATGTCTTTATTTCTCACATGTGCACATATTTATACAAGATTACAAAATCTGACCCTACGGTTAACTTAGGTATGGGAATGGTGCCGGCCCCCCACTCCTGTCAAGTGTTCTCCCGAGCGGCCAACGTAAATAGGCGCCCCCTAGCCAACGTATAAGCCCCGACCCCCGCCTCCGTCCCTCCATTGCACAATCGAGCGCCGACTAGAGCGGACGTGAAAGGGCCGCTAGCTTGACACGCTCCACTCAATTCGTCCTTTATACGGCAGCGGCCGGTTAGGCACGGAATTAGCCTCGCAGACTCATACATACTAGGTTATATATTAAATACAAGTAAAATAATAATTGAAACATTTATACTAACATACAATAATAAAATAAAGGACTATGACGTCGGCTACACTCCCCCCTGTCGAGAGACACTCCTTAGTAATCAGACGTCATCTTGTTTTACATTAAGTACTGCGAGTTTGGCCGTTGGTCGCGTGAATTCGCCTTTCGCTGTCTTGACCCTTGCGGTTCTGATGATACCATCTCGTCCCGGGTTGACCTCGATAATTATCCCACGTGGCCATTCGTTCCGAGGTAGAGCTGGGTCCGTGATTATCACTACATCTCCTATTTCTAGCGGTTTTGTAATCTCCCTCCATTTTTGTCTCTGGGCGAGGGTTGGTAGGTATTCACGAAGCCATCTTTTCCAAAATTGATCAGCAATTCTTTGGGCGATTCGCCATTGTTTTTTAAGGCACACTTCTGGGGGAGTGTCTCGGTAATCCGCTAAGCGAGGTTGGCTACCGTCATCACCTATCAAGAAATGCATAGGTGTTAGTGGTGGCGCGTCTCTCGCGTCGAGTGACAGGTGAGTCAGAGGTCTTGTATTCACAGTAAACTCTGCCTCTGCAATGGCTGTCAATAAAACTTCCTCTTTTGGGGCCTGTTCTTTTAATATTGCCATTAACGCGCGCTTTGCACTTCGGATCAACCTCTCCCAGCTACCCCCCATAAATGGGCTTGCCGGAGAGTTGAATTTCCATCGAATTCCCCGCACGGTGGCTGCATTCTGAAGCTCAGGATTGTCTGCGAGTTGTCGTACTGCTTCCGATATTTCTTTATCCGCTCCTTTGAAGTTAGTTCCGTTATCGGAATACATCGTGTTAGGGTGTCCGCGTCGCGCGGCCATCCTTCGAAGAGCTTGGATGGTCGCGTCCGCACTTAAAGAGTGAGTTATTTCGATATGAATCGCACGTGTCGTCATACATGTAAATAAGGCCCCGTAGCGCTTTTCTTTATGTCGCCCAACAGTTACATATAAAGGTCCAAACATATCGACTCCGCAGTGTGTAAACGGACGAACGTGATGATCTAGGCGTGCTACCGGTAACTGTCCCATTAATGGCGCAATCGGATGACTCCTTTCGTTTCGACAAAATTGGCAACGGTGTATTATTTGTCGAATATTTGATCTTAATTTTGTGATGAAGAAACGCTGCCTTAGATCACTCATCGTCCTCTCTGTACTTGCGTGATTAGCTTTTTCGTGGAAATTTCTTACAAGCAGGCGTGTATAAGCATGAGTTCCGTCTAAAATTATAGGCGACTTTATTTCGGCGGCCATGTTGTCTGTTGCCATTAATCTAGTACCCATTTTTAAAACATTATCCTTATCCAGGTATGGATTTAGACATGAAATTTTACTAGCTTTCGGGAGAGACTCCCCCCGTGAAAGGATTTCTATCTCTTTGTTGTAGCTATCGGATTGCGCAATCTTAATCCATGTAAGTTCCGATGCTGATATTTCTTGAGCAGTTAGTGTAGCGCTAATGATTCGCTCTCTTTTGCGACACCTGTTGACGAATCGAAAAATCCACGCCGTAGTTCTAATTAAACGTTGCCACGACGAAAACCTGTTCTGATCCGGGAGAGCATTCAGCATTATTGCACTGTTCAAACATATTATTTCGGTCCGCAACTCTGTGTTAGCCAGGTTTCGATTTGTATTTAAACCTTTGACAGGTGGCCACATATCTTCAGAATATTTGAGGAATTCAGGACCTCCGAACCACATTCCTTTCATCGTAAGGTCGGGTATCTCTCCATCTCGGGTACCTAAATCTGCTGGATTCTGCTTTGTGGGCACCCATCTCCATTCCGTTGCGTTAGTAAGTTCGTCTATCTCACCCAATCTGTGTGCGACAAATGGTGAGTATGTTCGCGCATCACTCTGTACCCAAATTAAGACAGTTGTCGAGTCCGTCCAGTAAATAGTTTTTATAATACGGCTATCACATTCCTTTTTAATAGTAGCCGCTAGGCGCGCTGCTATAAGAGCGGCTTGCAGTTCGAGCCGCGGTATCGATAAGGCACGCAATGGGCTCACCTTGCATTTACTGCCTATGAATGTGATTAAACTTTTGTCCATTGTCCTTTCGACGAAATATGCCACCGCACAGCTTGCTTGCTCCGAAGCGTCACAAAACACATGTAATTCTACCGGTGCTTCTTTATAGCTTGTGCATTGCCTCGGAATCGCGCAATTCGTTTCTTGTAAGATTTTCAACCATTTATGCCACTTTACCGCGTATTTTCCATCTACTTCAGTGTCCCAATTAGTTTTCGAACGCCATACCTCTTGTAGTAAGATACGAGGTCGGATTGTTAAACACCCAATGAATCCAAGGGGATCAAAAATGCTCATTACTTCACTAAGCATTTTGCGCTTGGTAGGTATATAGAGTTCGGACACCGCTGGAATTTCTTTGAATTTAAACAAAAAATTGTCACTAACTGGATTCCACTTTATCCCGAGCACTCTTTCGGTTACATCTTGTCCACTTATTATATTTATAGATGTATTCGCACGCAGATTTTCCGGTATTGCTCGTACTACCTCTGGATTATTTGAGGCCCAATTTGTTAACTCAAACCCACCTCGTCCGAGCACTGTGGTAATATCGCTTCGCAATTGAATGCTTTCTTTTACCGAGTCGATTCCTATTAGAAAGTCGTCTACATAAAAATTATTTAAAATGGCCATCTTTGCTTTCATCATTCCAAGTGATTGTTCCTCCGCTATTTTATTTTTAACAAACTGAGCGCTGCTCGGTGAGCATGTAGCTCCGAACGTCATTGAGCTCATGACCATCTCGCGGATATGTTCGTCTTCATTATCACGCCAAAGAAATCTTTGTGACTGTTGATCTTCGTCGCGTATTCGGATTCTCAGAAACATTTCTTTTATATCCGCCGCGAGGGCGATCTTTCCCTCTCGAAATCGTATCACGTTCCCTAGAAGTGAAGTTAGCATATCTGGAGCTCAATCACAGATGGCTATCGACATGCTAAAAAACGTGCTAAGTATTTGAGCGATCACCACGAACAATCATGAACACGCTGAAGTTAAAGCGGTCGCGTTGCAAAACGCCATAGATAAGTTCCTGTGCGAGATTCAACCAATCCTCTTGAACTGACCGAAGTTGAATTTCGTTTTGCAACGCGACCGCTTTAACTTCAGCGTGTTCATGATTGTTCGTGGTGATTGCTCAAATACTTAGCACGTTTTTTAGCATGTCGATAGCCATTTGTGATTGAGCTCCTGGTCCACTTAGTAAGCAATCGTTCAACGAAACACCGCGATATTTACTTGCGGCATCGAAGACAATACGTAGCTTTCCGGGTTTATTCACATGACTAACTGCGAAGTGCGGTAGGTAGTACGTTCTATTCGTCAATGTATTTTTCTCAATGCATGTGAGCTCTCGAGCATATCCTTTTCTGATATACTCATTTATTTTTGATTTGTACGCGATAGCAAAAGACTCGTTTTTGCGAAATTTCTTTTCAATTAGTTCTAGTCTTCGTAGCGCCGTTTGCCGATTATTTGGGAGGCTTACGACGTCGTCTTTCCACAGAAGTCCTGTTTCCCATTGTCCCGATATCAGAGGTCGAGTAGTGTTTTGAAGAATATCAATTGCTCTTTTTTCACTGCAAGATATTCTAATTGTCGGCAAAATACCTAACGAGTCAACGGCATAATTTTCCTTCACAAGATTTTCTAATCGGGCGTTGTCTTGTATTGCGGCGATTGTTTGAAACGGCATTGTATTTGTACCGCCGTGAATTGCCTCTCCTAATGCAGTAACGGAGATAATATATCTCCCGCTTTTCCTTGCTTCCCTCGTTATAATCAAGGGAGCATTATCTTGGCCAATTAAAATTTGCGGGCGCACTGTTTTAATTTGTCCGGCGTCCATTACGGCTTGAGGCGGTAAATTTAAATATTGCATCGTGTTAGCTCGCATTTTGTATATTTAACTGTTATCACCGCGGATATTTACTGTTATGCGACGTGATGACTCATCCGTCACATTCATGCCACCGGCCCCGTGAATTTTTAGTCCTCGTATTTTCCCTGACGCACCTGCACGGTCCGCCACTTCACTGTCGATGAGGGTGATTGTAGACCCTTCATCCAACAAGGCGTACGAAGTCACTGTTCCCGCTGGTCCACTTATTTCCACCGGTAATAATTTTAAAAGAATCGGTCCGTTCGTTGACCACGTGTGTACAACTGTTCTATTTCGTGAGTTTTCATTGTCATAGCGGTTTTCACTTTCACTCACTAAATTCTCACTTGATTCTCTCCTTGCGGATTGATTTCCGTTCAAGGAATTGTTTTGTCGCGAAAACGATGAGCTCGAGGCTCCGACCTCGGCGGTAGGTCGATATTCGCGCACTTCTCCGCGGTTAGATTCGTGAAGCGTTTTATGGTGCAATGAACGGCACCTATCAACGCTGCACTCACGCGAATATTTACATTGCGTAACCCTATGCGATTCCCCTAAGCACGAAAAGCATAAGTTTTTACTTTTAACTATTTGCCATCGCTCGGCCACTGATAACTTTAAATAGTCCCGGCACGACTGAATAGGGTGAGATCGATTACACAATGCACACTTGTTCTTCTCACCTGTAGGTATTTGAGGCACTACCGCGGTATTTACTAACTCGCGTCTTCGATTGCCTTTTCCACTATAAATGTTCGGTTCGATACCTCCGCACAACATTGCGACGCTCGATATTTCTTCTAGCCAGACAGAAAAATCTTTAACAGTGGCTCTGTTATTATCACCTCGTCTGGCCCTCCACCACGATGTACGCATACATAGCGGTAGTTTCGCAACTAGCTCGCTTAGTAACTGCGGGGTAGTAAGATATTCACCACCGAAGCCTTCCAGAGTGGCGATCACGTTGCTGATGGCACCAGATAGCTCGATCAGTGACTCCGTTGAACCAGTACCCTGAAGACATTGGAGTCTCCTTACTCTATCCAGCATGGCTGCGACGATGACTTCTTTTTGGCCAAAGCGCAGCTCCAAAGTTCGGATGATTTGTCCGACGTTACGCGGCTCTACGAGTAGCGCTGAGACCGCCTCTCTCGCTCGCCCCCTCAGGGCGCGCTGCAGACGTAGGAGGTTCTCCAGCTCTGATAGGCGGCACATCTCAGTCGATTGATGATACTGAGAGCTAAAGGTGGGCCACTCCAGCGGCTCTCCTGTGTAGACGGGCAGGTCCTTGGCGCTGGACTGTCGGGCCATCATGGCCCCAACTCTGCCGTCGTCTTCCACGTTAGGCGGCCTGGGGCTCCCTATCGACGAGGTTCTTATTGCTGAGGCCATCTCAGCAATAGCGGTGGCCATCTGCGCCATGGGATCTGCGGAGCGGTTGACCCACGTCTCTGTGAGTCCAGCAGCGCTCTC
>NW_028279980.1:0-84190 GCF_059751315.1 Micrasema longulum | reverse complement strand
TATGCACCATAGGTGTGAATAAAGAAATGAATATGGTGAAGAAAACAGCTAAAACCTTTTTTTAAGTACCTAGCTAATTTATTTTACACCCATGTGTTATTTTTACTCGTATCTCCTTTTTTCTTTCGCACATTATATTTATCTCTTTCACACTTGAATATTTCCAACTCATGAATTGAGTGTCAGTCTTAATTAATTTACCCAATTAATTATAATGTTTTTGATAAACATTTGACTTACTTTATACAACACAGCGTCTTCAGTTGTGTCTTTTTGACTAAACGTTTTTTTTGTTTGACAATTACTTGATTTAATTACACTGTTCTTTATCATTCAATTTTATACCTAGCTACGCATGCCTTGACTTATTTACGAGTATCTAGCTTGTCAACTATTTGTCTGTTAAATATTTTAAAAATCAACCGTAAAATGCTGTCTTGTATATCGATATGGGTAGTTAGTATTTATTTATTTATTTTACAATTGTAGTTTGTATGACTTTACGGGTTGATTTACCCATTACGTAAAGCAAACTGTCAAAAAAGGTCAAATAACATTGCGAGTGGCAAGTTGATGAGTTAAAAGCAGTTAGCTGCCAAGACATATGTATGGAGCATATTGATGTACGGTTGTGAGACATGGTGCCTTACCGAAAGAGATAAAAAAAAAGACTAGAGGCCTTCGAGATGTGGTGTTACAGGAAAATATTAGGAATTTCCTGGAGAGACCACGTCACTAATGACGAGGCTCCCAGCAGAATTGTAGAAGGGAGGCACCTAATCAAAACCATCTCAGAGAGGCGAGCCCAATGGATCGGCCACATTATACGCCATGAGGGTCGCCAGCATGACATCATAGAGGGAATGGCTGAGGGGACAAATTACAGAGGCCGCACCCGATGGGAATATTTGGAGCAAGTGTGCGAAGATTTAAACTGCGCCTCATATGTCGAGCTGAAGAGGGTCGCAGAAAATAGAGACCAATGGAGGACGAGATGCAGAACTTTGCTGCAAACCAATCCCCAGGATTGAGACTGCGAAGAAGAAGCTGCTTAACTACCGATATGTACAATACAAGAGTATTCAGCAAGCGAATTGCTCTGTTAATGGGTGAATTCTGACTTGTATTCGTACCGCTTCTACGTACGTAACACAGTGCATGAGATCTCGCTTTAGCATTGTCGTTGGGAACATACGAACTAATCTCTTTCAGTATATTTGGATTATATAGAGTACCAGAAATCAGCTTATAGAAATGTTTCCCGAGAAAAATATGATGATGAGATTCGATGGTATTGTAATACAGCATCCCTGCTAGAAATAATGATGAATAATTATTATATTCTTTAAGATATAAGTATTACGAAAATCGCTTTTGAACCTTTTCTATTTCAAGGGTGTGGTTTGACTCGGAGGGGTCCCAAATTATGGAACAGTACTCTAGTATACTGCAGTTGTATTATTGAAATATCCAGATTATCAAAGTACAAATTCTAAACTTTTCGGATTTATCCACAACACATGTAATATGAAATTTATACGTGAAATTTGTTTCAAAGGTAAAACATCGTCGTCATTCATGTTCGCTCCCTGGTTTGAGCAATGTTCTCCACAAAGACCTCTCTGTCGGTTGCCTACTGATGTGCATTATCCCATATAACTCTGGTTCGCGTCCTGTAGTTCTGACGTAAACTGCTGGTAAACAGTTTTCAGTTGACATTTAGGACTAGAGAACCGGGTGCCTTGTAAAGCGAGCAAGGGTGGTTATGTCAAGACTCTCCAGTATCATCTACAGTATGACTAAGTTGACTGTATCACCTACGATTTATGACAGAAATCACCTAGTCGCTGTGCATGTTTTCTCATTTTAATGTACGTGGGATTTTTTCAAATAAAGACTGTATTTAAATAATCTTTTTTTACGTCACTAATTGGAACAATATAAGTCAATCTAAGTATATAATTAAGTTATAATCTATTTTTAATTAAAATTCTTTCAAATTAATATTATATGTCTGGGCGGATAAAGAATACGTTTGTGAGTGTGGAATAGAACCAGAACTCTGGACGTGCATTTTTGACTCAACGGCTACTCGGGTAAAAATCTCAATAAAGGAAATCAAATGAAAATAGATCCACCTTGTTGTGTAGTGATTAGCGCGTTTGTCCACCATTCTTGAAGTCCTGGATTCGATTCCTGACAGGGACTGCAATATTTCAGTGTTCACCGACTGGCACCTGAAGCGTAAGACCCTTATCTTATACGCTCCTTTTGATGTACAAACGCAGTGCCCTATGCACCACCCGATATGGATAGGGACATTACTATGATAATGATAATATTTTAAATACCTTCGGCATGAAATATGCTAAGAAAAATTATCTATGGATATTATTTTTGCCCTGAATCATTTCACCCTTAAACCTACAGTCAGTTTTGCTTAGTACAACCTTAAACTATGTTTTTTTTCTTCTGTTTTCTACTCTCCTAATGGGTTTTCCTCATTTTTTGGTAATCTAGCGGTTAGTAATAAAGGCATAGTGGCCCAGAACTGGGCTGAATGTAGCTCGTTAGTTCGGAGACGTATCATCCTTTATTAAATTTTCCGCTTTTCTTTTTAACCCCGTCTTCCATTTCCATTAGGCATTATATCCTCTTGAATAGATTATTCAAAATAGTATGTACTACCGACGCTCAAAAGATGGGAAGATTTTAGATTCTACAGTATTTACAGTTTAAAAATTTTTAATGGCTAAAAAAATATATTTCAAAAGAATTCCTCGCTTTTTTTTGTTTATTTTTTTAAATCTCAAGGGGGTTTTCAGAAATATTGTTTTAAAACAAGGTACCGATAAAGCAATTAAGGGAATCGGTTTAATTTATTAGCGATATTCCAATGTAAATTTTGAGTTTCTTAACATGTCGCGTTTTTCTAGTGACATTTTTTGTAATTTATTTTTTAAAGTTACATACGAAAACATTTCTCGACGATATCCACATTGATTATTAAAATACAATTAATTATTCTAAATCCTTTTTATATATTTTTATCGGTATTCGTAGTAAGTGATATTTCCCTATAGTGGAATGCAACTAAATACATATTTTTATTACAATATTTGAGTTTGTCCAAATGTTCGTTGACAAAAGACTGGATTTCACCCCCTCGGGAGTCGTTAAGATTAACAAATTACAACAGGGATGGAGAATACCTTAAACAAGGGAATATAGAAGTCAAGGTAACTTCACTAAAATCAACAAATGGAAGAATTTAAGAAATATGGATGTTTAAACATAGGCAAAATGGTGAATGTTACAAAGTGTGTAAAGTGACCACTTAAACCAGCCAATGACAGGTCATAAGCCCTGTAAATGCCTTGACTTCCATATTCCCTTATTTTAGGTATTCTCCATCCCTGTTGTAATTTGTTAACATATTTTTCTTATTATAATTAAAATGGTGTTCCACTTCTGTCTGTAAAAACACTTAATCTGTAAAATATTTGCGTTTATTATAAGAACGCAATATTTTATTTTTATGAAAAAATAATTTAAAAAGGTGCGTAAATGCCTACCTCGACTTCCGTCTTCCTTTCTCTAAAATGTAGATTTATAAATTATTAAAAAGAAAATCAATTAATAAAACGTTCACCGTCTCTGTTGTTATATCTTTTAAATTTGTGATAATTTAAACTTAAATTTGTTTTTTTTTACACACCTATTAAACAAAAGTAAAGTTTATGGTCCAAATTCTTTCGTGGAAAGTGGATACGTAACTTTTTTATACGATAAAGTAATTCGGGCTTTAACTTTTAACATACTGTCCCTATAATAGTACCCTTTCATCTACTCAATCCTATCCTTCAGAACTTAAGTTATTGTGCGTGCAATCCGTGACCTTGTTTTTGTGCGCTATGAAAAGTTTACGATGATCGTATTACGTCGTCACGTGGGGGCGCGCATGCGCACCCGCGCGGCCTTGTTCCTTCTCTCCTCCCGCCTGTGCCCCCCCTGGGGGTGTCCTTAACCCCCGGCGGCGCGTCCTCCGTTCCAAGGACTCGAGGGTCGCCCTTCGACCCCTAACCCGAGGCCGCGGCCGCCACTCTCAGGGACAACGACTTGTGCATAACAATGCTGGTGCTCCCGAATAAAATACTTTTAGTTGGTATTTTTATTCATTTGCACAAAAACATTTTTCCGACATGTTATAAACGCTCCACATTATTTAGTATTAGTTTGAAAAATGATTTTTACTTGTAATATATTTGCTATTATTTATCATATCACCAGGTGGATGAAAGAATACAGTTCTGTGTGTAAATTATCACCAAGAACCTGGACTTTTGTTTTCGATTATATGGCTGCTCTCAGATAAAAAATCTGAATGGATTTAAGTCTAGCTCACTGTTTAGTGGTTACACAACATATACATGAATAAGTATTTTAACAGAGATGGAGAACTTTTTAAAGAAAGTAATATGTATCTAGTATTGGCTGGTCATGGTGATCACTTAAGATACTGTGCAACATTCACTACTTTGTTAGTTTTTGAATGCTGGATAATTTATTTTTTTAGGGTTCTTTGCTTCCTATTTTATTGTTTATTTTATGATGAGGGGGGGGGGTTTCAATCTGAACGAGTTCATGCAAGTTTATAGAAATATAATTTTCGGCTAGTTTATTTATTTACTATTGCTTCATCTACATAAAAAAAGATTTTAGCTCTTTTACATTACAAAAATTGATAGATGCAAGCATATTTATTTTTAATGCTAAATAAAGGGATGTATGTTAATTATTTATTGATTAATGAGACAGGCGCCGCGCCGCATAAACGCTTAAACGGTCAACTCAGAAACTGGTGTCGCCGGCTCGATTCCCGCTAGTTGCAAGAATTTTTTTTTTTTTTCTTAATTGATCTGGGTGTTGAGGTGTATTCTTCATAACTCCTGCCATACCCCCTTTCCCACCTGCTGATAAGCCTCTATAATAGCATGAAGCCATAGAATTTTTTTTTTTTTTACATTTTGAAAGTATTAAAAATCTATGAAATACTGTCCAGTAAAAAAAATAATTTTGTTACTTATTAGTAGCATAAAAATATTTTTTAAATTAATAATTTTAAATTCCCGCAAAAACGGTTATTCCATTGGCCACGCCCCTAATACGTCACGGTTCATGTTTATTTGTTCCTGACCATTCAAATTTGTTAAGAACATTGTCACGAATTTTGACGTCGCAACCAACTTGTCGCGTTTTTCTAGAAACGTATTAAAAAAAAATTATATACATTTATATATGAGAATATTTCTCCACAACATTCAAAATGATTTTGAAAATACAATTAATTATTCTAAATCCATTTAATATATTTTTATCGGTATTCGTAGTATGTGATATTTCCCTTTTATATGAAGTATATTCTCTTGCCAGGTTAGTATCCAACGAAATGTCTGGCCCATTCTAAGCTGAAGATTAAAAAAATATATATATGGTTGAGTCGAAAAAAATAATTAAAATATGCCTTGACAAATAAATGTTTGTCGCAGGAGGTAAAACTTGCATTTCACAATGGAATTCTGGTGCCGACCCTAATGTATTGGAGCGACGTATGGAATTGGAAAAATAGTTATGAATATAGGTTGAATGCTGTCGAAATGTGAGCTCTCAGGCGAACGCGTGGTAAAACAATGTATGATAGGTGCACAAATGTCGAGATCCGTGCACTCTGTAAGGCTGAGACAAGCATTATCGACAAAATCAAGAAAGGGGCGCTGCGTCGGTTTTGACATGTAGAGCGAATGGACAGCGAAAGAATGGCCAAAAGGATCTACGAAGTGAATGTTGATGCATGCAGAAAACGGGGAAGACCGTAAAAGGCATGGCACGATCAAATCCAACAAGTACTTGGAGATGGACATGTCAAGAGTACGAATAATCGGCGTGCGTGCATGAGATTTTGAATGTAGAGGAAGCGAGGTCTGTATGCAAAGACATAGTGAAATGGCGTTCTATCCTCTCTGCCTATCCCTACGGGGAAACGGCGTAATGTTTTTTAAAAAATATATTTGTAGCAACTTTTTTCTTGCCTTTTTTTTTTTCATAGACGATGCCTAGACTTCTATATTCCCTTCTATTAAATGTTCTTCATCTCTGTTGCAATATGTTAACATTAAAAGCTCCCTAGGAGGTTGAATCCAGTTTTTGTCTACAAAAATTTGGACAATCTCAAAACATTTTCAATGAATATTTTTGTTAAATAATATTTTAAATAAATAAATAAAATCGCAGTCATAAAAAAACTTACATCATCTTTTAAATACTGCAAATGACGGATTTTTTTACATCTCATTTTTATGATCTTTATCATTTTCCCTGAATATTTTACCAAAGGAATACCCACTTGACCTCCAAATACAAAGGTCGATTCTATGTTTTTGTACTTCTTATGGATAGGCTATTTAAAATATTTGTTTATGTTTCACAATACACTCAACTTATTTCTCTCACTTTTTTACATTTTCAAAACAATAACATATTTTTTATTTGAATATGAAGCTATATGCGCAATTTTATTTTTTTATTAACAATAAATTGTAAATGAAACTTTTCTGATGCTTCGCTGTCAGATATATTTACTCATGACCAAAAAAATATTTTTAACAGAAATTGAAAATAATTATTACAGATAACAATTTAAAAAAAAACCAAAACATTAAATGAAATTGATTGATGCGAATATTGATGGATGAAGAAAACCTAGAAAGATATGACATGACCAAATCCAACAAATACTTGAAGATTGACATTTCAAAAGCCGAAATAATTTACGTGCGTTAGTGACAAGATGTCTGAATGTAGAGGACGCGAGGTATGTAAGCATTGAAAGAGTAATTTTGCGTTCTTTATATCCTCTTAGTCTGCTTTATTTGCTCATGATGTAGTTTTCACTTATTCCATTCTTCTGGACTGGCACCTGAAATCGAAGAAACTTTCACATTCTATCACTTCTTCACAGTGTTTTAAATAATCCCACTTCGCCTGTTTATCTGAGAGTGTTCTTCCAACCTCTAATACAATATGGTCTATATCTTCGTTTTAGTAACGAGAGAACCCCTTCAATACCCATTCACAGCTCTGATTTTCTTGCCTCCTCTTTCACAGTAGTAGCTGCTCGATTGTGGAATAATCTACCCACTATTGTTAGAGACGCCGCTTCTCTTTATTTACATTTAAATCAAGGATAAATTTTATATATATCCATAGTTTTCCACATTGCCTTGTAATTCCTTCGTTTAAGTTGAAATATATATTGATGATGGATGATTTCTTCGTCTCTGCTGAAATATTGAAATCTAAAAAAATGCATTCAAAGAAAGAAAAACAAAATCAATGAATGTCAGTAAATATTTGTAAATCATATAAACATTTTCTGACTTTTCTATGTCTACCAGTTTCAAGACGTAACAGTATCTTCGTCAGGAGACTCATAACACCAACATGCAAATCCCACTACACACTTTTACTTGCTGATAGAACACCTGCTATTATATGCTGACACCAACACGCACTGATTATATTTTTACATGTTTAATATTGTATGATTTTTGAACAAAAAAGCAGGGGAGGAAGGGAGGAATTTGAATTTACTAGGTGATCTATATATTTATATATACACAAAGGTTCTTTGTTTTAGGTTCCGACTAGCTGGAAATTTCCTGTGTTCCTGCAGGACTTTTTTATTAAATGTGTTTTTTAAGTGATTAAAATGCTTAAACAATTAAAATCAATTCTAGAATAATATAAAAATTTGAAACATAAATATAAATTATAAAAATATACCAGTAATAATAATTTTAAAAACATAATACGATTAAAAATAATGAAATAAAATATAAATACTAATAATATTAAAAAATAATACCTAAATATAAATATTAATAATAGAAAAATTAAACAAATGACTAAAGATAAAATATTAGAGACAAATTTAAAATCAGCATTAAAAAGCACATGATGACTTTAGTACTAAACAGACGACACATAATATGAATTGAATTTCTAATATGTTTGTTTAACTCCGAGGGGTTTTTGCAATCTGAAATAATGAAATAAAAAAATACTGTACGCTCAAATTAATGAAATAATCAGGGCTTAATTAAACTCCTAGAAAATAGTTATTTTTCCAAGCTATTCGCCAATCACTTCATGATATATTTAATTACATACTCATTGATTAATGTTACCTTATATTTTTTCTGTATCATCTATGCCATTTAAGTTCTTGAGGAAATAATATTCTTTTGATAGTCATCCTGTTACGGCTTCGGATTAGATTTCCCAAACTTTTGTTACGCACGACCTTGCCATAATCCATAAAATGAATTCATTGAACGTATCATCCCCTTTAAGGAACTCTTGTCCAAAAGGCGCGAGTAATTGCGAGAGCTTAAATAAAATCCAGCGGCACCTTACAACCAAGCAAGCAAATATAACTAAATGATTTAGTAAGAAATTCGTCTTTTTTATGAGCGTGTAGGTAATTTCTATTGTTAGTCGACCCCACGCAACGTGCGACGTTCCCGCGCTTTATCGCAAGATTCTGTTTTTTTAGATTTGCGAACATCACACTTTCGTTTCGTTAAGTTCGTTCGTATCTAATGTTATCCATCTCACTCTAACCCGATTAAAATTTTATTACGCTCTCGTTCCCGTTTCGTACGAACGAAAATTCTGCGACTCTTTCGCTAATTACACACATCGCTCATATCGTCGGCACCATGATATAAATGCGATTCTGAAATGCGACGCGTTTTATGGGCTTTGGGTTTTTCGTTCTCGTTAAATATGGATATGAATCTTATCAGTTTTATAAGTTGTGAAGATTTTATTGTTTGTCTATGTCGGGGCGGATGAAGAATACAGTTATGTGTTTTAAATAAAACCAGGATCGTGTACTGTACGAGTGTTTTCGAATCGATGTCTGCTCGCAGGTAAAAATCCTGATTAAGGAAATCGAGTGGAGAAATTTCCGCCTCATTGTGTAGTAGTTAACGCGTTCGCCTACCATGCTTCGTGTCCCGGGTTCGATTTCTAGAAGGGTTGACTTAAAATATTTCGCGTCATCTAAAAAAGGTTATACAGGGTGTTCTTTAAACCCTGTCATATCCGAAACCACGATGATCAGTATGGGCAAGAAGACATATTGGCATATTAAAAAAAATATTTAGAGCGAAGAAAATTTGTACAAATAAAATTTAAAAAAGAACAAATAAATGGTTGCTAATTTCTGCAGGGGAGAAGCGAGGGGGGCGCGGACGCCCGGTTAGCGGTGAATCAGACTTTCCTTACCCCTCTTCCGTTTCACTCCTACAGAAGTTAGCAAGCATTTGTTTTTTTTTAGTTTTTTTTTAAACTTTAGTCGTTCTAAAAAAATATTTTAATTTGCCAATATGTTTTATTGCTCCTAGTGATCACCGTGATTTTGGATGTGACAGGTTTTAAAAAACACCTGTATATAAGCTTTATTTTACAGGTTTGGAAAAAAGTCTAATATGTATAACTATCCCAAATATCAAATTATATACTTTTGCATTTATCATGTTGTGACATTAAGTGTCAAAAAAATAAACCGCTCTGTTGTGAAGTTGAAGAAAAATATATGCGTCGTCGTTCTACGATCCTGACGATTTGTTAATAAGGCGGTCTTCACCGAAATATTTCATTGTCTATGGACTGATCTAGATAGGCTGGATTTCATTTAACAAGGCAGTACCCTATGCTCCACCACTTTTAAGATCTCGTTCAGATAACGTTTTGATGATGTTGATGTTAAGTTGTAGAAATAAGGTGTATTTTTGTTTTGTTTTTGGTATTGTTTGTGTTGTTGAGTTCATCCCCGTTAAAACGTGGGGGTTAAATGTATAAATCCCTTCACATTTTGATTTCGGTGGAAATGTGGACTCTCCCGCGTTTGTCCTTTGGATTTCCCCGCTGAAATGTGGGCCGTAGTATTTTCGGGTCGGGTTTTCTCGTTAGGGGTGGCTGAAATCATTTCCTCTCCCTTTGACTGTGCCACGTGGATTTTTGGTGTCACGTGAAGTCGTAACATGGATACGGCTCTTTGTCACGATGAATTTGTGGAATTATATTTAGTAACCCGTGCTTCGGTGAAATCTAAACAATTGCCTGCGATTGCCTTAAGTACTTTCATCTCTGACGTTCTGAGCAGTTTTTGGTTTTTCTATTTAGTCTTTCTACTTGGTTTTTCGTATTTTTTATTTTCTCTTTATCTATCCTTGCCTCTATTGTATACACCATGATCGGTGTACACACCGTGGTCTGACACACGTTTTGTATATCCGAATTATGTTTCTAATAATCATGTGTTTATTGTACTATACGACATTTCTTAGGCATTCAGATGTTTACTAACTGAGATGGATATTTTCTCATCATCACTATGGCAGCGTCATCTGCATGGCATGTGATGTTAATGACCTTGTCTCCCTTAGTAGATTCACTATTTCTTTTTATTCTTAAAAGCGCTTTTTTATATATTTATTCTGCTTGTGTAAGAAAAGGTTTTTGGCGTATATATTGTTGTGCTATATTTAGTTAAAAAAGGTGCTAAACTTACTTTGTTTCTTTGTTGTTCTCATTATGTGTTATTTTCTAAATGTTAATATTATTTATGTCCCGAATTGAGTTGTTGTAACTCCCGGGAATGTAATTCAACGTTTTATACTTGTAAAATACTTTGTGTTATACGATTTCCTATTAGGGAAAACGTGAAATATTTCATTGTTTCTGGACTGGCACCTGAAGCGTAAGACTTTACCCTTATTTAACAGATGATCGCTATATTTGGTTTTCCAATGCAGTGCCCTATTCACCACTGGGTGCGAAATAGGTATTGATGATGAAAACGATGAGATTATACTAAACGGAATATAGCAATTTATATTGATAACAATCGACAATAATACTTTTAGAGTTTTTTCATTTTAATTTAATTTTAATTCAAAATATTCTTTTATTTTTAAGTGGGCACCTATGCATTAACGCAAAAGTGATGCCACATAGACCAGCCAATGACAGATCATAAGCCCCGTAAATGTCTCGACTTCCATATACCCTTCTCGCAAATGAATTCCCTCTTTCTTGCAAAATATTTCAAATAATTTTTAAGAAAAAATAAAAGGAAGTGGTTTCCTTTTTCGAAATTGTACTTCCGGAGAGCATGAAATTTAATCCCTAAACATATTCAAGTACCTACCTATTTTTTGTATATGATAAGAATGCTGGTATTCAACGATTTTTTTAGTATGCCCGAATGTTTGCAGACAGGCTGGATTTCCTCCCTAGGGAGTTTATTCAGATCTTAATTTGTTGCAACAGAGGGAAAACATTTTTGAGAAGAAAATATGGAAAATATGAAATCTTAGCATTTCCAGGGCTTATGACCTGTCATTGGCTGGTTAAAGCGGGTTGTGGTCCCGTGGCTAGTGTTGCGGACTCATAGATCAGAGGTCCGAGGTTCGAATCCCACTCAGCCCCATCATGATTTCCATTTTCTAATAGTGAGTTATTTACAACTCGTTGAAAATGGCCACCAAAATTGAAATATTTAGTTTAATTATTAGAACGCCAACATTTCTTTTTTTTTAGAAAAAAAAAAAAATGGCCACTTCACACCCTGTGTAACATTCACTATTCTGCCTTTGTTTAAACATCCGCATTTCCTTAACTCTTCCATCTGTTGACTTTTGTGAAGTAATGGAGCTAAAAGCTTTATCATGCGGGTGAGATTCATCCGGCTGAACCACTTCCCTTCTAGGCAACGCCTGAAAACAATTGTCCGGTTTTATACTTCTTCTTTTACCAGTAAATTAATTTAATAATGTTTTGAGTAGGTCCAAATTTTTGCAGACAGGCTGGACTTCCTCCCTAAGGAGCTATCCAGAAATTTGTTGCAACTGAGAGAAAATATTTTTGAGAAAGGAATATGGAAGTCTAGGCATTTACAGGGCTTATGACCTGTTATTGGCTTGTTTAAGTGGCCACTGCATTTATCAAATACAATATGTTACACATATATTCGTCCTAACTCAACTTAGTGGATAATGAGGATTACTCCAGGTTTATGCATTGAACCAAACATAAAAAAATGTCCTTATCTTTATTCTTGATGCTTAGTATAAGTTTTCTTTTTGTATACCTATATTATGTTTTTTATTAGCTTTGTTACCGGTAAATCTACCATTTGTTGGCCTTAGAACAGACGAGTTCATGTCTGGTTGGGCTGGCAACGAATTGCGAATGTTAAAAAAAACTGCGTCTAAATTTTTCTTTATTTCTCCTTAATTGAATGCGTAAGTTACTAATATAATATAAATTAATATGATATGAGTTAGGTACGGCTGTTAGCGATAAATAAATATTTTCATTTTATTATCCTTCACCACAATTGATACATTTTTTAATGTTTTTGTGGCTAACAAGATAGCCATAAACATCAAGAGATAACTGTTGCTGTCAAATTAACCTCATTAATTTGTCTAAATTAGACCTCATTTCAAGGAATCAAAGCGGAAATAGAATTAGACTTATCTCGGTTTCACCAAAACTAGTGTCAAATATTTCCAAGATGTTTTTAAAAAGAAAAAATATTTGTTGTCCTTGTTGTCGGTCGTATATAGCAGTAAAATAATATAACTTCGGATGTAGTGTGTTGTCGAATCACTTGAACGTATTTAATTTCTTTATCAAGGCTTAAAGATAAACTGATATGAATTGTACTCGTATAACAACACTGTTAGAATATACTATGGTAATCGAGTTGTTGAGTGGGAGCGAACTTCCGACCCCTGATTCTGAGTCCTCGACACTACCATCTAATTATCAGTACCTTCAATCCTAGTCATTATATTTCGCAAATTATTTTTAAAAATCTCTTGTAAAAAATATACTCCGGGCTTTATGGAATAGCATTTAATATAAACCCTTTGAGCCCGGGTGTTCATTTAAATATCCGTGCAGTTTACGAATTATTTACTTATTTACCACCGAAGACAAAAAGGGGCGAGTTTATGTTTAATCTCCGTTTATTTATTTTTATTTATTGTGGATAACTTATATAGCGCCATTTTCGTAATAAAATACCTCAAGGGCGCTTTACATGGTGATTCTACTGTTAAGTTAATTTAATTGAAGCTTTAAATTTGTAATTTGATTAAAATAATTTATTTTGTTGTCACGTGCTACGGATTTATTCAAATGATTTAGAGAACAAGTGGGTTTTAAGTTTTTTCCGAAACATCACTTCACTTTCACAGCCTCGCACCTCTGCTGGGAGAGCATTCCATGCCATAGGGCCTGCGACCGCAAATGCGCGCTCACCAAATTTAGTGCGCTGTTTGCGTAGAGGTATAATAACTTTTCCTCTCGCCGTAGACGTAGCTGATCTAAGCGTTAGACGCCTGTCAGCTAGTTCATCTGGAATGCATAGTTCCCTTAGATATTCCGGAGCCGAGTTGTGCAGTGACTTATACATAAGCCAACAGAGTTTGTATTCGACCCTCTGTGGAAAACGTAGCCAGTGTAGTTCCCGAAGTAGTGGAGTGATATGACTGAACTTAGAGATTCCGAAAATAAGTCTCGCTGCGGCATTCAATACAGATTGTAGGCGAGTCATTTTGTTCATTGGTAGACCTGCATAGATACCATTACAATAATCGACTCTAGACACTACAAACGCATTTATTAATTGACGGGCGGCATCAACCGGCAAATTTTTGGGTATGCATTTAATTTGTCTCAGCTGGTAGAAGCATGAACTTATCGTTCTACTAATTTGAGCGTCAAGAGATAGGTCAGAATTGAGTAAAACTCCCAGTAGTTTAACGGTGGGTAAAACGGCACTCCCTACATTGGGTAGAGCCGTATCCTGGATCAAATTCTGTCGTCTGGCTGAAGCCACCCACAGTTGTTCAGTTTTTGATGGGTTTAATGTTAGTCTGTTTTCAGCCATCCAGTTTCCTATTTTCTTGATGCATCCATCAATTAAATTGACAAGCCCACTTCTCTCGCCTGGTTTGCAATAAAAATAAATCTGCGTATCATCTGCATAGCAGTGCGACCACAATCCACATTCTTTGATAATGTTCTCTATATCTTTAGTGTAAAGGAGATAGAGAAGTGGTCCGAGTACTGACCCTTGAGGCACTCCTGTAGACACCCGAAAGTTGGTTGAGCTTTTACCCTGGAACACGACTGCATATTCTCTTTTATTAAGATATGAACTGAACCACATATGTGCCTGATCACGGATACCATAAGTTTTCTCCAGACGTTCAAGCAAAATATTATGGTCTACAGTATCAAATGCAGCACTCATGTCCAGAAGAGCCATCAACACCAGATTACCAGAGTCCACCGACGTTATAATGTCAGACAGTACTCTTATCACTCAAGGTGTCTTTATTATTTCTACTGATGTTGGTAATTGGCATCACACAGAAAATATCGTTTTTTAGTTTTATATCTGGCTTCTGGCTGGTTTGTTTGTTCTGGGGCGAATTCCTGTCGTCTTTCTAAATTATATTTAAGGCTAGCTTTAAATTTGTGTCATAATTATTAATTTAAAGGAGGGTGAGTGCCGGGAACAGGGTGAATGGTGCACTAAAATCTACTTTGGCAAACAAATGTTTATCGCAGGAGGCTAAACTAGCAGTTCAGAACGGAGTTCTAGTGCCAACTCTAATGTATGAGAGCGAAGTATGGAATTGGAAAAATGATGATGAAAGTAGGTTGAATGCTGTCGAAATGCGATCCCTCCGGCGAATGTGTGGTAAAACTATGTATGATAAGTGCACAAATGTCGAGATCGGTGAAGTGTGTAAGGCTGAGACATGCATTATTGACAGAATCAAGAAAGGGGTGCTGCGTTAGTTTGGACATGTAGATTGAATGGACAGCGAAATAACGGCTAAAAGTATCTACGATGCAAATGTTTATGGATGCAGAAAACGGGGAAGACCGAGAAAGACATGGCACGATCAAGTACATCAAATACTTGAAGAAGGACATGTCAAAAGTAGGAATAATCGGCGTGCGTGCATGAGAAGATGTATGAATGTCGAGGAAGCGAGGTCTGTATGCCAAGATAGAGTGTTCTGGCGTTGTATCCTCTCTGCCATTTTCTACGGGGAAACGGCGTGATGGTTTGTTTGTTTGATTTTAATTATTAAACTAATTTTATTGTACATACGTGTATTGTTAGATAATAAATAACACATGATTCATGAATTTCGTTTTTTTTTTTCAGTTTGAGAGCCAGTGTTCATTAAAAATGAACGTCAATTAATTTTTAAAGTATGAAACATTATATATAAATCATTCACTCAGCACAAACAGAATACAAAATATTTTATTCAGGTCTGAAACGGTTAAAAACAGCTCCACACTAGGTACCTTAAGTGTGAAGCAGTGAAATGTTTAAGTCACGTGGAAAAATTATGTCCTCATACTTAAGTAGTTGAGTAAATGCTCAACCAACTGCCATTAATATGTTAGTACGGAGATTTAAATTGATTCTTGGGCCACCAACGCCTAACAAACGCATTAATTACAGCCCGACCAGTGAGTTGTAACCAGAACAATTGGACGTAAAATATTTACTGTAGGGTGGCTAGCGTTGGTAAGCCCGCATACCTCGTGCGGTGGCGGGTGGCGATGGCGGTCGTGGCGGATCACAATGGCTCGTCATTTTGTCTGGAATCTTACACATCGTCATCTAAATTCATGTGGCTTTATTTTGTGATACGTTTATTTATGTAAATTGTTTGTTAAAATATTTTTTGAATAAAAAAACAGAGGCATTGAGGGGATCCCGGGGAATAGGGACAACGTGTTGGCCTCTGTTTATACGTCCTCCTTCCCCCTCCTTAATCTGCATGGAGTTTGTATTCCTTAGGATTATTTATAATAACTTTCCTCTATGCGCAGCTGACAGAGAGTCCCCCAGGACTCTATAACAGCTGCGGGTGGATGGTGGGCTTAAGGATCTCCCCTCAATGTAACTGTATAACGAAGTAATAATAAGGAAGAAAAAAACTAACTTTTCCGTGTGATGCCAACCTCCAACATAAGTTACATAAGTAGAAATATTAAAGACATGTTAACACTTTGTATCCCGGGGCCGTGTTAACACGTGATTATATAACCATACATTGTGTCCCGGTCCCGTGTTTTCACGTGGTTTACCAGCTGTCTAAAAAAGTACATTTTATTGACATCTTGTGACTTTTATTAGCACTTTTTCACTGCTGGTAAACTAAGTGAAAACGCGGAACCGGGACACAACGCATGGTTATTATAATCACGGATTCACACGGGTCCGGGATACAAAGCACAAAAAAAGAGTGAGGCCCTGTAGATGTGCGAACATTGCAATGCGAAATGTGGCTCTCCATAAAGGCCAATGTTTGCAAAACTATCATAGAAAAATGACTTATTTCATTGTTTCAAATAAATAAGAGAAGTTTAAATTGATTTGACCAATTTTCATAATTATGACACTTTTAAGAAACCCTTCACAAAGCATGGAATTTCACAAAAATGAGCCGGGCACAGGGTAAATTCGATGTGTTCGGCCGGTGCTCAAGTGTTAAGGGAAAGCGGAGATTAAAAATAAACTCGCCACTTTTTGTGTTCAGTAGATAAGTAAGTAAATAAATTGTAAACTGCATGTATATTTGAATGAACACCCGGGATGAACCGTTTTATATTAAATGCCACTCCATAAAGCCTGGGGTATATTTTTTACAAGAGATTTATTTCAACAATTTGTGAAATGTAATGACTAGGATTGGAGGTACTGATATTTCGATGGTAGTGTCGAGGACTCAGAATCACTAAATACGAGCAGTTTTTATAAAAATATGTATTTAAACTTTTTTTTTTTAATGGATGAACAATATGGACATTAAATAGGATTAGGAATCGGACGTATTAGTTTATTTTAAACATTATTGTAAAAGAAAAGTTTTTAAACTTCAAGTGATTCCTAGAACGTTTTTTTATTACACCTTTTTTGCGTTTTGTTCTCGGGATGCGATTTTCGGTTTTTTTCTTTTATTTTAATTGTTGGTTCAAAATATCGACTCCTACGTAAAATCATAATGCGGAAAACGCGATTTTACTGGAAAAGAATTTAAATATAGTATTGTCTATTATCACTCTTAGTGTAGACCAATTTAAAAAAAATGTGGATTGAATATTTTTTTTTAATCTTATATTACAAAAGATAAAAAAAACTTGCGGTTTTTGTAAAAATGCGGATACGATATAATGCTTCGGAACAGACATAAATTAAATTATCCTACAATTGACATGCGGTATTATGCTTCGTAAAAGGATGACATACAACATACACCATTTAACATTAGGGTTTATTGGAAGAAAGATATTTATTTATTATGTATTTATTTATTAACATACAAAGTTTATTGTACATTATTTAAGACAATAAGTCCCAACTCCGTGGGACTAAAAGTCCTGTGTTGAGATAGGACGAGCAATTATATGACACAGACACAATAGTATATCACCTCAAATATAGGAATAGAAACATAAAAAATAATTATAAAAAATATTTAAAAAACATATATATGGCACATCAATATGGTAAGCAGTAAACTCAAGCATTCGGAAAATCATCAAGGAGTTTCCCACTCAAATCCCTCCCACTAAGGAAAATCCAATCCAAATATTGTATCGGTAAGTAACTTTAGATAATGATTTGATACTTTGAGACGATTTTAATAATCATAAGTAGCACAAACGATAGTATTCGTTATTATTTTGTATATTATAACAAATAAAAAATATTCGTATTAAAATCAAACAAATATAAAATATAATTGCCTGGTTTATTATATCATTAATTTTGCTGTCTTGCGTGCAAATACAGGTATTGGCTATTATTCGATGACTCTGTTGTTGGGGTTTATATTGAACATAGTTCAAATTTTGTTGCTTAATGATTTTTTCGTACTTTAATAACCGTAATTCTTTAATTTTTTGCATAAGCGGGATCCATTTCAGAAAAAGGAGAATAGTAAAAAAAAAAAACAATGCACTCGCCGGACGTCCGACCAGTCCGAAGAACACAATCGTAACTGAAAGTTAAGCCGCTTCCAGTCATCTCTTTCGTCCCACGAATACGATCGCAAGGATTCATACAATAGTATTATTTGTAAAAAATATTATATACGGCAGTATGCGTAAATTAAATATATCATAAGTATGGCATATCAATGTGGTAAATAGCAAACTCTAGCATTCGGAAAGTCATCAAGTAGTTTCCCACTCAAATCCCTTGTACTGAGGAAAATCCAGTCCATAACATTTCTCTTGAGAATAGTTTTTTTGTAATTTAGAGCTTAATTCGTTCATCCAAAATATTAAACACTCTCGGTGCGATAAACTAGATATGTCTCTGATGGCTTGACACAGAACAAAGTACTTTGTTTGTTGAAATCATAACAAATAAATAAGAGTAAAGGTAAATGATTTCATTTATTTCAAAAACAGTTCATTTCTTGGTGTATCTGAATTCCTGGTGATAAAATCAAATCAATCCAATATTCGGAGTGAATATTTCATTTATGCTGTAATGTATTCCGATAAATGTCTTTGATTGGCATTAAGGGTTGCTCCTTCGTGCCTGTGAGATCGTCCTTGGGGTTAAATCAATTTCCATGAGGTAGGTATTTCAGCACACGGAACCCTACAATTTATTTCCTTCTTCGTCCCGTTTGCAGAGAAACGCCCCTTATAAGAAAATATATGGGACGATTTTAACAAATTGATCTCAAAAATATGCCAAGTTTTTTAATTGAATTGTATTTGTTATTTAGTTTATAAAATACATTTTTAGTACAAAGCGTTTAACAAAAAATCAAATTAAAGCAAAAATATATAATTAGAATCTACATCAGTGGTGACCAATTAGTTTTTGTTGGGAAAAAGTCCGAACTGGCATATTCCTTGTAGCCAAAATGACAAATAAAAAAATAAATTCGATTTTCAACATATATGTAGGTTAACAACATATTACAACAGATATGAAGAACATTTTAGAGAAGGGAATAAAAAAGTCTAGACATCTTTAGGGTTTATAACCTGTCATTGGCTAGTTAAGTGGGTTTACACGCTGTAACATTCACCGTTCTGCCTATATTTCTGCTTTCTCCAAAATGTTCTTTCTCTCGGTTGTGATATGTTAATGTTAACATCTCTCTATGGGGTTTAATCTAGTCCTTGTCTATAAAAATTAGAACTAACTCTAAATATTTAATAAATATGTAGGTATGAAATCTCTAATATCAATCTCGCTCCTATATTTTCACGCGTTGTAGCTAAACTTCTATCATGGATATATTTATGAGCTCGGGTTCCTCTTAAGGTTCCGTAATATTTTGGTAATTTTCCTACTATTGAATTTAGTATTCCTACTATTGAATATATGCATAGTTAGCCGTAGTGATACTGTAGAAGTTTCTAGAGTAGGGTATATAATTATTTATTTATTCGTTATTTAATGAACCGTAAAATAATGATTGCGTGACAGAACTTAAAATGAAATAATTATACTATCGTACCATCGTACACATTGAACCTTTGAATAATAATGATTGATTAAGAAATTTAAGCATTATCTATCATCAGTTGTTTTCTTTGAAACTGTGGTGTCTTCGTATCTTTGAATCCATATATTGACACTTTCATCATCATCATTAGCTTGACAGCCCTGGGTGGGCCTTGGCTGAATCCAGAAGTCTAGTCCACTCTTGCTGGTCTGCTGCCCTTTCTCTCCAGTTCCTCACGTCCTAAATTGTCATATTTGTGCTGATGCAGTCCATGCATTGCATTTTGGGTCTTCCTGATCTTCGTCGTCCTTGTGGCACAAAGAGAGTTAGGCATTTAATGGGGTTTTTGTCGTCCATTATAATTATATGGCCCATCTCGAGCGTCCCACCTTGATGGAGCTGATTGCATCGGGCGCTCGGTAGATATCGTATAGCCCTCTATTGTAGCGACGACGCCAATGGTTGTTTTCTCTCACAGGGCCATAGATAACTCTGAGGATTCTTCTTTCGAAAGCTGCAATGTTTCCCTCAATATTCTCAACTTCAACTATTGACACTATTATTGCCGTGAAACTCTTCGAATCGACTCTTTTTTTGTTCAATCTTGACAATAGTAAACCTCTTTTTATACGTAATAAGATTTTATCAAGAGTTTTAGAATGACCAGATACCTTAACAGTATTCATTCAACTTTTGTACAATATATATGTACATTGGCGGTTTAATTGCTTAAATCAGGGATTCCCAACCTTTTTGTACTCTAGAGCACATTCTAAAATATCGGTAGGGTGGCGGGCACCACCTATTTTTAATCGACAAACTCCTTCCATAACTTCTCATTTTCCTATAATTAATTTCCTTATATTCATCAATAATAAACAAAAATGTTTTAAATTAATAAAATTATTATTCAAATTGCATACACCTAGAGAAATGTATTTACAAAACGTAAACAAAGTAAACAAAAAACACAAATACAAAGAAACATTTTATAAAAATATATAATATTAATATGTCAATGTGATCTTTGGCATTGCATATCATTGGCCAGTGCCTCATAATTAGGAGGGTATGACGATAATCCTGTTAGCAAACAATCATACAGATGCTCAGCGGTGAGTCGAGATCTATATCTTGATTTTATTAAGTTCATGTTTGAAAACAATGATTCGCATAAATATGTCGAACCGAAAAATTATTCAATTTTATATGCCACTTTTTTAAAAAATGGGAACTTTTCTCTGTCCATTGTATCCCAAAAGTCCTCTGATATTAACGATTTTAGCAAAATATCTAAATTATATCTAAATATCTAAAAAAAAATCTAACTCTCGTTTTTCAGTCTTACCTTGAACAAAATCTGCAATACATGCGGCCATTTCCATTACATTTATTTGGCAAATAAAAGGATTGATACATAAGGAAACAATTGGCTCGATTTGTGTGAACTGCGAAAATCTCTCTTCAAACTGTTTTTTTAACACTTAAAGATGCCTTATAAATAATGACCTGTTTAATTCATTGTTACCTAGCATTTTCTTTATATGTGGGAAATGCTCAGGCTCGACTCAGTTCGTGGCGTTCGTTCACTTTGGGTTTTCTGCGTGTACAAGGAGTGATGTGCAAATAGCACTCCCCGTTCCAGGCTAGCGCGAAGAGTGCAGTCTGGCTCGCCGCTAGACAAATTGCAACAAGTACTGATAGCAAAGGAACCACTCATACATACAATATCACAAACGTACGAACGTATTTAATAAACCCAGGCACTCAAAAAAATTATAACTAAGAAATAAATAAAAATAATTCACATTTTTAAATAATGTTTATGAAAAAATTCTATCTCTGTCGAATAGTGGCGGGTACATACGAATCGTTCCGCGGGCGCTATGGTGCCCGCGGGCACGGTGTTGGGAACTTCTGGCTTAAACCATGGGTCGGCAACCTGGAGCTCAATCACAGATAACTATCGACATGCTAAAAAACGTGCTAAGTATTTGAGCGATCACCACGAACAATCATGAACACGCTGAAGTTAAAGCGGTCGCGTTGCAAAACGAAATTCAACTTCGGTCAGTTCAAGAGGATTGGTTGAATCTCGCACACGCCTTCTTTCAATTTTTCTCGAGTGCCGTATTGCATTTAGCCGGCGGTCGGCAAGCCAAATGTTAAGAAAAGCAGTCGCCATAGTAATTGTTTGTAACTTGAAAACGAAATAACAAACCGGCACGAGATTACACGCGTGTTGACTTTTTTGATTTGACGTTTGACCACGGACTACGGATACGGAACTTATCTATGGCGTTTTGCAACGCGACCGCTTTAACTTCAGCGTGTTCATGATTGTTCGTGGTGATCGCTCAAATACTTAGCACGTTTTTTAGCATGTCGATAGTTATCTGTGATTGAGCTCCTGGTGTTGTAAGAGGGCCAAATATTTTATGTGGGGATCAGTGCGGGCGCACTTGGTCCATATGTTATAAATAGTATACTTAGAATATTTGCGTACGAATATTTTTGTTTAAAATTAAATTATTTTTGTTAAAAATTATGTCTTTTTTACATAGGCTTGTAAAAAAGACAACTAAGTAGAGGCGTTTTTAAAGTAAACAAGCGTATTATTCCGTCTAATGTGAATCCGATCGACCGAGAACAGTGTTTGTTTTTTTGGTAATTCAGAATTAAAAAAGTTTTCTTACAAACGCATTTACTATAAAACTTCTCTGATCTCCGATTTTGATATACTAAACGTAAATACACAGATATGAAATATATTTGTACTGTCCAGTGTAGCATGAGCTTATAAAGGAGGGGGAGGTATATATAGTGAGAATATTTTAATTAGTGGTAGATTTTTTAATACGATGTTATTAATCAATGTTTTTTACGATTTTTTTTTAATGTTGTACGACGAATTATTTATTATTCAGATAAAGGGCCAATAGCATTACAAAAAATAAATTCATAGGAACATTAAATTAAAATAATTATTGCGTGTTTGTTAAAATAGCCAAAACGGGTGCCTTTATCTTACTTTTTGCATGCAATCCATTTTAACAAAACCGTTACAATAATTTAACTGAAATTTATTTTTTGTAACTGAATTTAAGTCTAATTTCACCAAATTAATGCGAAATTTAACTTAAGATTACCACTGTATTTCGGATTAATTCACACACAAAACTGCATATTTTTTTATCTGACACGGAAAACATTACGTGTAGGTATATTTATATGCAATGTTGTTTATTTTTATCGATATTTCTTGATAAAACTCCATATTCAATTATTCGATAATATTTTTTATAAAATTCCTTGGTTAAGTTTTATTGACCAACAAGCGCTTTCACCTAAGTAGGCATTTTCAGGAACAGCCCTGAAAACTAAACCATGGAATTTTATAAATATTTTTATCAAAAAAATTAAAATTTTGTGTACTTTATGTCATAATTTATTTTCCGATTTCTAAATAGATACACCTAATTATTTAAGTCAATACATTGTGTCACCCGAGGAAATAAAATCCTTTCCGCTCGCTCTTAATTCAATCAGATTTAAATGCGTCACACAATGCAAGCTTTCTTTAGAAATCTTTTTATTTTATTATCCAATATCCTCGGATTATCCGGCTAGGAATGCTTTCGAAAAGATGTACAATGGAATTTTAAATACTGCAATGAAAGTGGAAGGTTCCCGAAAACGATAAAATGTCAGAAGCTCATCAACTATTGTATAAATAATGTTTTTTATTAGGTTTAAGATATCTTCAGAAGACTTTTATGGGAGATTGACGATTTTCTTATCTCTTTGGAGTATGTGTGCATTTCAATCAATGTCTCTTTATTGACAATAAAACACTCGATTTTACGGAGCTGATATTCTTTTTTTTCTCCAGTTAATGGAGCATCCTTATACCAGAATATGAACTTTTTTGTATTAAAATTTAGTGTCATTATTATATGCAGTGAATATAAAATGAAATAATTGTTTTTACACATTTTTGCACACATCATAAATGATCTATATTTTTGTGTATTTCTGTGGAGATCTGTGTATTGACTTTGTTTTATGTATATTTTGTGTATTATATGTACAATTTGTGCTAATGTTCATGTTCCTAATATGTATAAATAATGAAAACCGAAAAAAATTGTAAATTCATATTTACATTGTAGATACCTGTACAAAGTATACAATTTTAATATTCAATATACCGATGGCCTAGATGAAGAACATACTAAGTACAAAAAAAGAGTTTGGACATTTTAACGCAAAATGTATTGAATGAGCATGTCGTTCCATTTGCACTCACTAGAATACTAAGTTTTCATCTCTTCCCAAATCGAAGTTGCATATTCATAAAAAGAAAAATGAAAACAAAGATAAAAATCAACTTCATGAACGTTAAACTGCTCTCCTGAAAACAATATTTCTGCAATTAGCACGTTTTTCTTCTGAACAATCGATGAATGAAAATTATACTCTACCCTTTAAGGTGGGCGAAGATTCGAAACAATAATAAAATGTTTAAATAAATAGATATTTTCACTCGCAACAAATAATTAGAACTAAGGGTAATTTTCTCTTTGTCCACGAGGATGAAAAATACAGTTCGTAGTATGAATCAAAACCCTGGACGAGTGTTTACGACGCGATGACTGCTTTCGGGTAAAAATGCTGAAATTGGAAACCGAGAGCAGATAAATCCTCCTCATAATGTAGTGGTCATGGGTTCGATTCCTGACATGGTGCACGTGAAATATCGATTTCTATGTTTTTTTTAAACGGAAAATTTTTATTGTTCCTGGACCGGCACCTATCGCCTTATAAACTGATCACCTTATCTTAAACGCTTTGGTTTATCAAGGCATTGCCATATGCACCACTGCAAAAGACGAATTATGGTATGAAATTTCAAATAAGGTTGAAAACATTGCTGTAAATGATTTATCAATGAGACTGCTGCGAGATATTGTATATATTTATATATTTTTAAGCGTGGTGTTCAGATGTTTATTAAGATGTATGTTTATGTAATAATTTATATTTTTAGTATTCTTTGATAATATGCATGCTTCCGCTTTCTATTAGGTTGTATCCCAACTCAACACAGGGCTCTTAGCCTTATAGAAATATAGATAATTTTTTTTTTTTATAATATGTATCTTTATACGAATAAAAAATATATGGATGAAAAATATAGTAAAAAATGTTTTTTTCAATATTTTTGTGGAATTTTAAAATGTTTAAATTTGTTGCAACGGAGAAGGGAAAAATTGAGATGGGAATATAAAAGTCTAGGCATTTACAGGGCTGATGACTTGTCATTGGCCGGTTTATGTGGCCACTTTACTCTCTGTGTAACATTCACCATTCTGCCTATGTTTTAATAATATATTACCTGAAATAACCGAATTTGACCAATTACCTAAATTATGTTTCTGCTAAAAATTTTGGACACTTTTTTTAATGATTCTCCGGGGTCAATAAACTTAATAATAATTTAAGCGATTAGATGAGTTTTCTATGAAACACACATATTTAAATTATTAAAATCATAACTTAGGGATTAACTTTAATTTACTATAAAAAAAAAAAATTGTTTGAACAAAATATCTACTAACAAGTTAATGTCTGAAAAAGGTTATTCATTTCTTCTATTTTATTTATTTATTGAACTTCAAGTATAAAAATAAATTAATTTTGGCTGGCTTGTTGATACAAGTACTATTCTGATGGAAAAATGTGTACTTGATTATTTTTTTTGATAAAGTTGTATATTTGTTTTCTAATTATAGCTGTTCTTAAGTGGATAGATAGGGTTTGTACACATAAAAATACTTTTGTAATAAATACACATTATATAATGAGGAATGTGGAATCTGGTAACGAGTTTGAGAGGAAATAAAAAGAGGATCAAGGAAAGAAAAGGAATTTTTAAAAAAACCTAAGAAAAGCCAGAAACATTATTTTGTATATGTCATAACCCTAAATTTCTCAAACATGTTTATTGTCCCTTCTCATTCCTAGATTCTCTTCCGGTCTTCTTCCAAACTTATTGCCTGATCTCGCGTATCTTATCATTTCATGTGTATAACACGAGTATTCCAATCAACAATATTTTGAGAATGTCCAAATGTTTGTATTAAAATTTCAAATTCAAATTAGTTAATATTTTCAAAATAACATAACAAATAATAAAAGATTTAAGGCATTATATTGGGACAAAATATCGAACCAGGAACCCTTGAACAATGGTTCGACATTATTAAGGCTCTAATACTTTCCAATAGCAAGACTGTTTGCCTCTTAAACATAGTTTCACTGATGCGAAGGACGTCTGTCTCTAAAGTGATAATATTCAGCTGCCTGGCTGCTTTTCCAATCGGCATAACCAGAGGCTGGTTGGTTCCGGAAGCCGGGAGGTAAAACAGTACGTGCTGACGCTGTCGGAGATACTCTAAAATGGCTGAGTTCTTGGTAAAACCTCTTATCAGTCTGAAAACATGGGCAGGTGGATGGGGCCTTCCAAGTTGCAAACTGTTGGTCCCAAGAATGCCCAAGAAGAATGCAGTGGGATAGAGCCACGGATAATTACCATACTCCCTCATGTTGAGATACCTTAGATTTTTTTTTCTGAACCCCCTCTAACATGAGGAAATATCTCGCCTCGTGTAGACAGGCTAGACTGATGTTTAAAAAAAAATCTCAAAAAAAAAAATACCTTCTCTGTTGCAACAAATTTAGATTTAAAAGTATTTCTCTTCTTTAAGTTTATATGTGAAAGCTTTATATGCCCCCTGTTAGCTGTTTTTTTGAAAATTATTATGTGAATTTATTCATTTACATTCAATTATTATTTTTATTTCAAATTTCGACCAATTCTTCTTTTGAAAAGCTGGTTTTTTGGTTGACTGGAAGATATTGCTTTAGGCAATAAGTGCGTATATTTTTGTACTTGAAAATTCAATAAACAAATTATAAATATTTCACATGGTTTTGGTAATATTTTTCTCCTTATTTCTTCAAACCTTTAATTTCCGATTACTTATTATGATAATCTATTCATTTTTTCCCCTTTTTGGATATTTAGTAGTATTCGGGAATCGTAGAAATTCTCACGTCACTGTGAAAGATTGAGTCGCATTTCATTCACGTTTCCTCATATCTACCTTTTATTATATAATTTTATTTGTGAGTAACACGTGTGAACTAACCACGTAAACACGAATATATAACATACATAACGAATAATAAATACTTCAATTGGAAACCGTAGTGTAATGGCCAGCTTACGCATATATCACCGTGCTTTATATTAAATATACAAGAAATCTAATGTTTCAGGGTTATATTCCTCAATAAAATTAAAGAGTCAACGACGCCAAATTAGTATTCAAATTCCGCGATTTAAAGAATAATTTATTGCAGATTTGAGTTTGAACGCGTAATATTGTGAACTTTGCTGGCAAAACTAGACATTAAGTCGCATTTGAGATCGTCGTAATTCATTTCACGTGTTAAATCCGTATTTAAAAAAAAAGATCGCATTTTTTTCGTTACTTTTATAATTTTAAAATTTTATGTACTTAAAAATATTAGATGTACTAGGTACCTACGAATACTTTTTTCTTTTTTTTATCACGTACGAACGTTTCAATATTTTTATATTCATATATGAATGCAAAAATATTAGATGTTTGTGAATCTTATTTGCAGGATAATACGGCTTGGCTGTAGATTCGTGAGTTTTCTTATTTTGTTTAATTTAATGATTTGTACTTTATTGTTCATTATATTTATTATTGTTGTTTGAATTTACTGATTGTCAAATTGAATTAAAAAGTTTTAAGTCATTAACATTTACGAGAGATTAAAGGAATATTATGTAAATAAATTTTAAAAATTACATTATACTTTTAACATTTTTTTTAACATGAATGAACTTTAAATATTTTTAAAAAATACATGTGAATATAAAAATATTCAATATGTGTGAATTGGTTCTAGGTACCTACCTTCATGAATTTACTTTATTGTATTTTTTTTAAACATGAACGAACGTTCAACTATTTGAACCGATATTTCATATCTACATCATTGTATATTCTGTATCCGGGCGGATGAAGAATACAGTTCTGAGTGCGAAATAAAACCCGAACCCCGGACGATTGCTTTCTCCTCATAGTCTGCTCTCATATAAAAATCTGAAAGAAGGAAATCGAGTGTCCGCCTTATTGTGTAGTGGTTGTCGCGTTCGCTTAACATGCTCCATTGAGGTCTTTGGTTCAATTGCTGAAAGGGTGGACGTGAAATATTGATTTCAACGGTGATTTTACACTGCAATGTATAATTCATCATTCTTCCTGGACTGGCCATCTGAAGCGTAAAACGTATCACCTTACCTGTAATTGGAATACGCCACTGGGCGCAAATAGGGGAATGATGAATTTTAGATTCAATCGTTTGAATTATTTTCTTCTTTTTCTCAAAAAAAAGCATTTCTTATAAACAACCAAAATAAATCATTCATATTTTAGCTAATATATATAACGTGTAGTGGCATGTATGAACAGAACATGTTACATCTGTATGTATGTATAATTTAAATGCTATTCAAAAGCCCTTTCCGGCGTAAAATAAAACAAATAAATAATCAAAATGCGTTTTGTCCTTTTCAGCCTTCAAAATTTCCACCGACAATATGTTCCAATATCAAAAATAGTTTGGTCGTTTATCGATTTTCTTACGTTTTGCATAAACCGTCTACCTATCCATCACGGGCCTCGTAAATTGATGGAGGCGATATTTCATTACGAATAACAGCGCGTCGGGTTAGTGTCAGAACTGTGTAACTGACATTTAATTAAAAAATATTTTTTATATTTAAATGTCGGCCTTGACCCGAAAAGGATGTAAATCTCTATATTATAAGATGTCTCATTTTAATATCGTCGGGTTTCCGGCACAAGTTGACATCTACAAACTTTTGAAAAATGAGATTTATTCATAACTTCTGGCAAAAAAAAAAAAAAACATTTGTTTTAAAACAACGGTAGTTTTTTTCGGTGACGCTTTACTAATTCAAAAAAATCAAAACTCAATTCGCTCCCCTCTGATCACCGCTTAGCCAACTGATTTCCTCTTTCAATGTAATCCCCTGAAAGTAGCCATCGCATCGAAAACACTGGTCCAAGATTCTGGTTCTGTTTATACACATAGTTGGACTCAAAAAATGAAATAAATAATAAATAAATAAAATGTTAGGTACTTACTTTTGCCAAGAGTCCGACAAGCGGTAAATAATTTTCCGGGTAGATAGATCTTGTATAGCAATATGTACAAGGTACGTAGGTAGTATTTTCATTTTTAAATAATTTTATCGAGCGGAATTTGTATCTTCCATAGCGTAAGCGTTGGCGATTTATTGCAAAAACTCTTCAACATAGCCTGTTTAATAATTAATTATCAAAATCCGCGCTTCAGATGAATCATTAAGCAGGCGTTAGTGAACCCACCACGAAGATTTTGTTTTTTTAACGTGTCATTCTTTTTCATTACTATTTTAAATTGCACGATGAGTTTTTCTGAGTTATGCCGTGAGTCGTTCAGGGTTGATAATGGACGCTGTAATTCGATCCGAAACTTCGGAAAAGATTGCGAATTACGCACGGCACTGTAACCCAGAAAAAAACTAGTTATGTGTCTTAACGGCCGTGAAAGTCTAAGAAATAATACATTACAATATTTGAGTTTGTCCAAATGCTTGTGGACAAAATACTAGATTTCACCCCCTCGAGAGTCAGTCAGACTCTCGAGGGGGTGAAATTCAGTCTTTTGTCTACAAACATTTGGACAAACTCAAATATTGTAATAAAAACTAACTGGTCTAAGAAGATATTAAAAATGGGAAAATTGTTTTCAGGCGTTGCCTTGTATGTGAAATTATTCAGTCAGATGAATCTCTTCACAACAATTAAGGTTTCAGCTCTTTAATTCCACTAAAATTAACAAATGGAAGAAATGAAGAAATATGGATGTTCAAACATAGGCAAAATGGTGAATGTTACACAGTGGGTAAAGTGGCCAGTTAAACCAGCCAATGACAAGTCATAAGCCCTGTAAATGCCTAGTCTTCCATATTCCCTTCTTTAAGGTATTCTCCATCCCTGTTGTAATTTGGTAAATAATGCATGTTTGTCAATTTTTTTTACATTTCAAAGACATGTTACAGTTTACTTTAAAATGGAAGTGAAATTTCAGTAGTTTTTTTTGTTTGTTAAAAGACTCTCTATTAAACTAAGCCAAAAAATATTTTTTGAAATTTTTACGTATCGTATTATCAGCGCTAGGATTTTTTGTGGTTTTGTATTTCTAAAATTACTCCGCGTGTGACGTCTCAAGTTCTCTTCCACTTTTCTCAATCCGTTTTGCCGATTTGTCCGTTGATGGTAAGTTAACTGGAAATCTTTCACATTTCTCTTATCAGTGGTTGATTCATATGAACTAGTGACGTCGTTCAAAGTAGTTCGTTTTTATTAAAATATCTTCAATTCAATTTAATGCTCTAATTTTTACCTCGCGTAACAAAACACTTTTTGTACCCAATTCCCCGTAGGGCTGAAGTTTATCATTGAGTCTTTTTCAATTTGTTTTATCTTTTTATTATATATATCACTGCATACTGAACATCAATTAGGAAACATTTTGAGAAAAACAATAATTGAATTAAGGTAAAGAAATATTTTTAAAATAAATTTTTCGCTTTGTCAACTCACGTTACATTGGACATGAAGTTCTAGGTACAGGTATGTAATGCTAAAACTCTGTTCTAATTTAGCATGTAAGAAAAAAGAAAAATAACGCAATCTTTAGGTGGTTCTTGTTTTTTTCAATAACGATAACAAATTTCGCTATCTATACAGAAAAATAATGAAAACAAAATAAATAAAGGAACGCACGTTACATAACTCATAACATTGTTATCTCGCATTACATCTTTTTTACACGACAAATTTTTTTCAACAAAATGCGTAAGGATGTTACGGGATAGTAAAGTTATTAATGTCAAAGTAAGTTTCCAATAATATTTACGGCAATTTAATGTACACGGGCACAGCCTAAAAAGCCTTAATAAGTTCATGAATATGTAAACAAGTGTAATTTTAATTGAATGGATAAAATAATGATTCCCTTATCTGAGCCTTTACTGACTTTAGACGAGAAACCATTAACTTAATTATTATAATTATTTTTTGTCCTGATTTTTATGTTTTTGGACCACAACAGGCTACAAGGCCCAATTACAGTGGTGAATTACAGCACAGAACACACGGGCTTGAGAAAAATCACATTTTATTTTTTGTATTCTCTGGCAGAAATGTCATTTTTCACTAGTTTTCCTATGTACCTGGGGAATGTTTACATTAAAATTCTAATTTTCCATCCTGCTTAACTTTTTTCTCGGTTTTCTCATTTTTCGGCTCCCGTTAGCGGCATGGTACTTTAAAAACATCATATAGTTTAAACAATTAGTTTGAAAAATCGCACATCTATAAATGTATTTAATCGGCGGGAAAGTGTTTTGATTTTGGTTTTACCAGTAAGAAAAATGAGTTTTAAAGACTAAAAGATTTTTTTCAAATTCGGGTGGTTTAAGTGGGCATTCTATATTCACCATTCTGACAATATTTGAACGTCTGATTATATATTATTATTAAGTTATGAAATTACGCGGTGTCATACAAATTTGATATAAAATATTAAAAAATGTGTAATAACCATAATATATATTTACACTGTGTTTAAAAAAAGTAGCTTGCATACCGCACACCGCATCTGAGGGCATAAGTCTCCATGGCGGTGCCCACATACATGTAAAAGTTACTCGTTGCCGAACGAGGAAAGCTGCCCAAAAGAATTTCTGGTAGCTGGTAGCCTTGTTATCTTCATTGAAAAAAGATAATTCAGAAGTTCATAATATGCACCCCATTGGATTGAAAAAAGAGGGAAGTGGATTCTTCATTGACTATAGTTAAACGGATTGGACACGACTAATACGCCGAAATGATTACAATACTTTTTAAAAGCCTTAAACTTATTTTTAAAAGCAACCAGATCTGTATATCCAACAGGACCTATAACAGGGCCACGAATAGTAGCGAGAAGTTGCATTCGGTAATCATAGAGAGTGGGAAAGGGACAAGACCACAGGCTGCGTTCAGAAGACTGATTAGGATATCCGCAATAGCACGAAGGGGAATCAACAATATTTAAATTAAATAAATGTGATAAATAAAAAAAAATATATTTATTTTTAAATAAAACAAAAGTACACACGGTAAAAAGGCGGACTTATTGCCATTGGCAATTTCTTTCAGTTTGACCAATAACAAATAAAAAATACAATAATTAAAAAAAGTAAACTATTTAAAAATAAAATACGTTATATTAGTTATGGTGTCTATTGCTTACATTATTAGCATTGTATTTGAACGTAGTTTTTCTGTCAATCTCTTGCAATCGCCTCACGGAATACTGTTCATAAAAGACAATTGCATGTCGGACTGATTATGCTTAGTTAAAATCGACAAAAATTGTACCAAAACTCAAATTTTCTACAAACTTTACCGATTTAGACTTTTTAAAGAGAAAAAGTATCAGAAAAAAAATTCTGTCTCAGCACATTTTGACTTTTGTAAAAATAGTTATCATATTTGTAAACCGTACGTCCGAAGACGGCGGGTAAAATTAGGCGCTTTTAAGGGTTTTTAGAAGGGCTATGCTCCTATAAAAAAATATACAAAAAAAAACAAACGAAGGGGACACGCTTATGATGGTTGTCTATAGAGTGTAAAAAAAATATTCGCTCTAGTGCTATAAATCCAGGAAGAAACCACGGGAATATGTTTGTATTAAGAAAAGTCATATCGCGCATTCTCTCAATTGCCATTTTATTTGTGGGTTAATACGATATATGAGCAACACCGTCCAAATATGTATATTTCTAAGTGTAAGACAGCTTCGGTAATGTCACTTGAGCCAAACACCTGATTTTTATGTGCCGATTTATCGCAGGTAGACATAATATAGGAATCGCGCCGCTGGAGTCGCTTGGACTGCGCCGCGTCCAGAACGGGTCCGCAGGGATTTCCGGTCGGCGATACTATTCAAAGCAACGCCGGGGCCCGCGCAGGCGGTCCGTCGTGTCGTGACCTTATTCCTGACCACGGAAATAGCCTAATACTAACAATGGTGTCTGTTTAATTTTGGAGCTGCTTCTATTGCCACTAACACCAAGATCTAGCTACAGAGTCGAAACAGGTAGATCTGGTTTCCGCCTCCGATTCTACTCGTAATTGTTTCCACATTTTTTCAACACTTCCCTTTTTAATCATGGGTCAAAACTGATCCATATTTTCACGGAAAAATAGATAATGTCTTACTTTAAACGACGTCACGTTGTTCCATTAATTTTAAAGCTCGTTTTATGGCTAAAGTTTTACTTTGGTGTCCTTATTTTTTTTTTAATGCATTCTTTCTTTACATATAATACTTTAAATATTTCAATTTCAGAGCTATATTCAAAGTTGTATAAAAATCACAATAAGAACATAGGTGTAGATCTATTGTGACTTTTTTTGTAATTTAATTGTCGCTGGGCTGCTGAGTGGAAGGCGAGTTCTTCTCCATATAAGAAATCTCTTCTTCCAAGCCTCGGTGTCATACTATAAGGTTGGAAGCGAGCGCTCTCACATCCTCAGGTTTAACTTATCCCGAAAATGCGGTGTCTTTTGTTACATGAAAAGTAACACTCACACAAAATTTGTTAACGTTCTATCATCTCCAAGAACCCATATCTAGAAGGTTTATTCTTGCAAAGTGTTTATTCATCAGCCCTTCTCAATTGCGTCTGTCTCAATATCGTCGGGCGATTTTGTCTAGGTAAGCCACCACTAAATAAACCAATTATATCCATTGCGTTACGTTTATAAAATAAATGAATACCGTATTTTATAACAAATTTAAATAATTATAATTTTTATAATTATTATATATATGGCCTAAGCCAATCACAACAGTTATGTAAAGGGACATATGTACAAGAAACAGAACAAAAACAACATAAACTATGTATCAAAGACAAACAAGTACAACAAAATAATCGTACCAAAAATATTAAAAAACATGATCAGCATATAAGTCTTTGAGCTAACCCATGCCAATCCATCTTCGTCCTACACTGCTTTAGTGGTGAAGAGAACAACGAAATGCCGTTAGACTATCCCAAATAATTCCAAGTTGTGTGACGAATTGACTAATCTACACATTGTGGTATAAAGACAAAAGTTGCTCTTAGAAGATTTGATAAATATATGATTTTGTCTTCGCGGTTGGGAATATTTTTAAAATGCATTTAAGTCCATCTCAATTCTGCGTTTCTCCAATGAAAACAGATTACTCTATTTCAAAATAGGAATAATTACCCCTTTGCAATTCGAGCAACCCCGCCACTTTTCTTAGAAAACGGAGTTAGACAGACTCGATATGGTCAATAATATGAGTCCTATAGAATGGAGACCAAATTGAAGAAGCGTATTCTAGATGGAGTCTAACTAGTGAGCAGTAAAGAGTTTTGATGGTATTAATGTTTTTGATGTCATTATTAAAATATTGACATATTAATAATATGTACTTGTTAGTTATCACCCGTTCTTTTGTTTTGTGTCGTTTCTTTTATTTACATAATTACGAGTAAGCTTTTTTGTTTTTCTTTTTTGACGACTGAAATCCGACTCTGGTGAGCGGCCCGTATGCAGTATGAAGTCTAGGCCTAACTTCTAGTTCCAGAGTCTAGACTGTTAGAGTAAGCGACAGGAGACTGCGATAGATTATTCTCCCACATGGTACAATGGCCCTTTCCTTCTCGCCCAGTGGTTGAATCACTAACCCAGATCTAGTATTTCGCCCCAGGCTGTAGATGAGATTTAATGTATAATGTATGTAGGCTAGCCAAACAGATACATTGTATGGAAACAGGTATGCAAACTGCTTTCCTATTATTCTCCGATCAGCGTTTCACCCTTGCTTTAGAAGAACGCTATTGCAAATCATTGTTAACGGATCCTGATATTATAATGTGTAAAACTATCGTCGCTTAATGTAGTGAGACATTTCAAATATTTGTTTTACTGTGCTGTGATTTTATTATTTTGTTTTGTAAAATTAATGATGCTCAATTTTTTTAAATTATTTATTTATATTATTAAAAAAATGCCTATAATTATATTGTACGTGTGCTTATGATACTCAAATGTTAAAAGAGCGAGTTTTTACACTTTGCAAACGGTAAAATTGTTAAAAGCAAGAAAATCCTGCATTGTCTTTATAAATGTAGATAATATTATATAAGTTAGTATAAATATAATATTTACCAACAAGCTACAGAAAGTGGCTTTTAGTTTTAGTAAAAATATGTTAATTGAAATTTGAAAACTGTAAAAATGTAAAATTATGTTTATTAAAAAAAAAAAAAAATTAAAAAAAACATATTAATTCAATTTTTTTTAACTAAACTGTTTTTGGCGTAACTGGCCTTAAGTGATCATATTTATTTTGTTTTGTGATAATTTGGTATTCTGTAGCTTAAAATTTAAAAAAGAGAAATGCCATAAAAAAAAGTGCATTTGCAATTTAGCGGGAATTAGAATAAAATATATGTCGCTGTCAAATAGTTAAATTAGCCACTCAATTCGGCGACTAGGCTGTTCATTAAATGTCGGAATTCAGTCGAATGTCTAACAAACGCTTAGCCAAAATATTGCAAGCAACGGTATTAACAAAAAGACTGAACGTCGCGTTGCCTCTTTAATTTTAGTAATAATAGTTGTTCAATTCTGTTGGGTGAGAATAGGTTGGGTTTAGTTAAATGAATTTTAAAATTCTTCTTTACTTAACTTTATCCTTAACTTAACTTATTAAATTAAATTAAATATATTTTTTTTATTATTAAATCTAACCTTTCCTAACCTAACCCGGCGACTTTCGGTTAGGCCGTTTTTAAAGGACTAGCTTTTAACCAGCCAACGCGTAAACATTGATCTTCATTCATCCATCAAACGGCCTAGCCGTTCAATTGAATGGCGGCATTAAATGAACAGCCTACCGGCCCAATTAAGTGGCTGATTTAACTATTTGGCGGCGACGTACATACGACATGTCATTAATTGTTCTCTGTGTATATAAAAAATATATTTTTCGAATAATGAACAAAAAGCCTTCCTGAGAGTGGCCAACAAAATGCCCTATCAATATTCTTCCGACAAATTTATTAATTATTCTACTACACTTTTTTTTTCTTTTCTTTTATTATGGAAATTACTACACTTTTATTAAAAACCTGACATACATAGTAACGGGGCAACGAGTATATTTAAATATAAGATATACGGCCGAAAGATCTATCCCAAAGAATTCGTAGAATTCGAGTTGTGTGACGAATTGACTAATCTGCACCTTTTTGACATATAATATTTGAAAAAATATTTATTTTATGTTTTGGAATTCAACCATAAACAAGTACCTACTTAAATACAATATTTTTTTAATATTGACAATTTTTAGTTTTGGAATTTAATCACAAACAAGTATCTAGGTACCTACTTATCAATGAAAAGACTTTTTCCAAGGCAAGCCGACGGTCGAGCAGTACAACGTCTGTCGGGTCAGCTAGTGATATATATAACTCAAAATATTGTTGATTTATACACCTGGTCTATGAAGAAGTATAGAAATTGAAAAAATACAATGTTCAGGCGTTGCCTAGTATGCAGGTGAAATAATTCAATTAGATGAATCTCACCGGCAAAGTTGCTCCTAGGAGGTTGCATAAATAGCAGATTGTGACTTTTGGTGACATGGTTGGGAACATGATGAAAAATTTGCAACAGAGATAGGACATCACTTAGCGTGTAAGTATTTTGAAAGTGACAGTACTAATACTATCAAGGACGAAAACAAATGACGGAGACTCAAAACATTATATATATTTTTTTGTATGGATATACCGGCAAGCAAAACGAATTAAACAACCATAAATATATTAGTCAAAGGACTAGAAAGGACGCTGAGAAATATGGCTCATTTGTCAGATTATAATTTATTTTTATTTAACGTCTTTTTCTTTTTCTCTTTTTTCTTTTCATATGTGTTTTTTTATTTTACTTTCTTATTTATTTTCAAAGTTGTATAAAGTTAAGTTGTAATTGATGTGAAAGTACACTTATGTATATATAAACAAATACACTGACAGTCCGGGACGTACCTATAGGCCAGTGAAGTGGATACATCCACAAATAAACAATTTTAAAAATGTGAATGTAATATTCTTTATTTTATTTATTTGTTTATTTCAATTTATGTGTTACTTTTTTTGCATTAAATACAATGTTCCCTCACCAGGGTGTTCCGTGCCAAGGGGAGACATTTGATATAGTTTTGAAACATGTCTTATTAGTATGTGTGTTAATTTTTGTAAACTTTGTAAATATTTGTTATTTTGTTGGATAATTCAAATAACATATAATGTTTTGAGTGTGCCCAATTTTTCGCAGCCAAATGAATCTCACCCAAATCTATTTAGGTTCTATTAAAGCTCTTTTATTTCATAAAGTCAACAGATGGAAGAGTTCAGGAAATGTGGATGTCTAAACATAAACAGAATGGTGAATATTACAATTAAACCAGCAAATTATAGTTCATAAGCTCTGTAAATGCCTAGACTTTCATATTCCCTTCTCAAAAATATTTTCCCTAACATTGCAGATGCTTTAATATAGACATAATTTTTAATGTTACACACCATGTAAAGGTCAATATGCCCCAGACTTCCATTATTGCCTTCTCAAAAATGTTTTTCTTTTCTGTTAAAAAAAAATATTTGAATAAAATAATTTAAAAATAAAAATATTTATTTCTCAACGAAACGTATTTTATAAATGTATTGATCAATGTTAACCGAGAAAAATATTACTTAAGAAATAGTCGTCATACACGTATCTACGTCATACATTCGAATTATGTCTATTAATTTCTAAGAAAATAATCGAAGCTTTCTTTTCTCCGCATAATGATTGATCTGCTCTATAGAAGCAATAAATAATAAAATCTCTTATACTTACCTGTTCTGTCCGATAGTGGGTATTAGGTATTTATTTACACGTATATTTGTATGTATATGCCGGTACGTTGTTCGATAGATCCTACATCATTCAGAAACCGACTCTAATTATTTATTATATTGTAGCTTCATTAAAAAAAAATTAAGGTCATGAGAATCATCATTCTGTTTTCCGAACCTAATGGTGCATAGGGCAGCGTATCTTGGTAATTTTTGTTACATGTAGGTAAGATGATCAGTCAGATGAACCATGCTTCCGATGCCATCCAGTATTCTAGTGTAAAGACACCTTTTAAATAAATATTTTATGTCATGCGTGACGGGAATCGAACCTTAGACCTCTTGTGTGATAGGCAAACCCGCTGACCATTACACCACGAGGCAAATAAGGTCACAAGAATAGTAAAACAATTTAGGTTAACTGTTTAAATACATATGAGGACGGGTATATTGCCTTAAGGCAACTTCTTCGTACCTACTCATTAATTTACATATTACAACAGAAATGGAGAGTACTTTCGAGTAGGGAGTATGAAAGTTTAGGCATTTATAGGGCTACGAATACCCAAGGGTTGGCTCCTACGGATTTTTTGTCATAATTTACAATTTTGTCGTTTTTCATCAATTAAAAAAAACTTTACTTGACTTTCTGTAAAGTTAGCTACATTTTGCTAAGAAAATTTTGACTTTACTCCGTCGATATGTTAGTTTTTTTTAAAAAAAATTTTTGCAATATTTTCATCATGTATATATTTTTTGCTATCTCACTCATGTAGGTTTTAAATAATGTATTTATCTTCTATTTTTGAAAAAAAATAAGCAAAGTATTTTTTAATAAGCTCAGTAAGCAATATGTAATTGTTAATAAGCCCGACATTATATAAATATGAATGTACGAAATGTTAGATGAATCCCGATGGAATGGTATCTTATTTGCGATAAATCTATATCGATTGCCTGCCGTCAAACGATCGCAATGTAAAAAATACGACTGTCCATTATTCAATGTCGACGAAGCATCGTTATTTTGTTTTAATATTAATTCATTTATCCATTAAAAATAATCCGGAGGAAGTGAGACATTTTTTTCGGGAAGAAATGTAGCATATTTCACGTTTCATCTCTTCGGCTATCTAAATGCAAAACATTACGTACATCGGTTACTCCGTTGCGACGTGAAGAAACCGCAAACAAACATGCAAACACAGTTTTGCATTTATAATATTAGTATGGATTTTTATTCGTTGTACTTATTTTATTACTAAACTTAATAAATTCAATGCTGACGTGCACTCCCCAAACAGCCGCAACTCAAAAAATCCACTTTAGAGAAAAACGCAAAAAACTTTTCAAACTAGTAAATCGCAGTGATATTTATACAAACATCTTTTTTATAATTTCATTACTAAGCTATTATGATGGTGATGATTAATTTTGAGAAATAAGCGTTTCATATTAAAAACAAGAAAAAAAAGTTTTTCTAATTCGCATTACTTACTGCAGATAAAAAGATTCCCAAATCTAGTCAAAAAGCAATATTAAAACTTGATGCTGCAAAAAAGCTACTTTCAGTTGTTGTTACAGCTTAAAATGCAATATTTCATAAGGTTTACTGCGTTTTAGTGGGTTTTTGGAAAAAATGAAAGCAAATACATCTTTTGACTATAAGCAGTTTGCATTAAAAACACGTTTTTTAAAAAAAGCGTAGATTATTTATTTACCAAATTATACTGTATTTAAAAATAAAACATGTGTAGTTTATTTTTGCAAATTAAAATATTTTATTTATAATATAAGAAATCAAACTTGATTTGAGTCTACTGAACACTTCATTTTATTTTTACAAATATAAAAACGAAAATTTTGTGACAATTGTTTCGCCTTGTTAGGGCATTTTCAAACGAATGTGAAGATTAGATGGATGGTACTTAAGTAACAAATAGAAATAATCTTAAAAAATATAGCATTTACATTAATCATAATTGCGGGGAAAACCATCAGTTAAGGGCAAGGCTAAGTGTTTAATACGAAATGGGGAATTTAGGTATTTATATTTGAATTTCGGAAAAATTTATAACTAAATAAGTATTCATTGAAGCTTTATTGTTTTATATCTTAAGATAATATTGTGGAAAATATATCAATAATATTATCAGAGGTTTTTATGTTTGTAAAAATAAAATAAAGTGTTCAGTAGACTCAAATCAGTGTTTGATTTCTTATATTATAAGTTTAAATATGGAGTTCTACAAAATAAACGCCATATCAATCAATAAAAATATTCAACATCATCATTTTTAAAAAACCGCATTTTAGTTAGTATTTTAATCATTTATGGGCAACTTTTTTTTTTTTTATTGAAAAGAAATATTTGCGTTCTTATGATTTACCCAAATATTTAATTTTGAGGGCCATTTTCAACGAGTTGTAAATAACTCACTATTAGAAAATGGAATCGAGTTGGGGTAGAGTGGGATTCGAACCACGGACCTTTGGTCCGTGAGTCCGAGACACTAGCCACAGGACCACAACCCGATTTTATTAACTTGATGTTACTGCATGGGCAGGTATATTTTTCTTTGCGATTCTCTTTATGTATTTGTTTATATTGCCATGCGTTTGCCCCCTTTTTTGTACAAGTGATTGCTCCGCTAATGGAATTTTTAATTTACTATTATTCCTGGGCCTCAATTTTGAACGCATTCTTCAAATGTATATATCGAGACGGAATACTTAACTTCTGTACTATCTGTATCTACCTCTATATATTCTACCTACTTGCCATATCGACAACATATGATCGAAACAAACCAATTTATTTATTTATTTATTGTGGATAACTTATATAGCGCCATTTTCGTAATAAAATACCTCAAGGGCGCTTTACATGGTGATTCTATCGTTAAGTTAATTTAATTGAAGCTTTTAAATTTGTAATTTAATTAAAATAATTTATTTTGTTGTCACGTGCTACGGATTTATTCAAATGACCGCAACAAATTAGTCCGCGTTCCTTATGTTATTAACATTAAAAATGGTTCTCTTTTACATTTCTTGATTTAAATTTCAACAAAAAGGTTTCAAACTTTTTACCAGGCTCTTTCTTGTACCATTTTTAATATATTTACAAGTTTTAAACAATTATTTTTTTATACTTACGCACCCACACACACGCACCCTCTTCCTCATTCATTTACGCATACACACATTAACATACACATGAATACAAATGTCACACACATAAAATTACGTTAATTCTTTTTTTATACATTATGTGTCATTAGATTTACAGTGGATTTTTTTTAAATTGGCTTAAGTATTGTTAATATTTTTCTACTTATTTTGTTTATGTTATAGCTGTAAAAAACCCAAATAAAATAAAAATAAAACATTTTAAACAGGCTTCTGTGATAAAAACTGCTCACTTCAAAGCGATTTTAAACTCCAATGCGTCCCAATTCAAGCAAAAAATGCCCTCTTGAACACGATTTTTATATAACTTTTGACATTTACCGAGACGGTATGCTTAACGATCGTCTGCCTTTATCTACCGAGCGATTACAAAGCCGGCTCCTTTAACGTCTCGATACGTACACTCCGGAAGATAGTAAAACAGACAGAAAAAAATATAATTATTTATTTTTTTGTAGTGGCAATTTTCTTACGCCTAGATACTCTTATATGTTAATAGGGCAGAATCTAGTGGCATTATTTTTTGCATCTAGCCACTCGTTTCGGAAACTGACAGTTATGTCAGAATTTAATTCGACTTTAAAATTTACTAATTTCCCTCTCATATTTTTAATAGGCTTTTACGAAAATAAGTGCCAACCTCAAAAATATTTAAAATTTAAGTAAATCGTAATTAAAGGAAAAAATGCTAGGTGGAACGAAATTTTTGACACTTTTAATGCGTAGATAAACGTATCGAAGGGTTCTAGACCCGTCGATGCAAACCGATGTACTTACATCAAAACTTGATGGGGGGGGGGGGGGATCGGTAGCGTATCCTAGTAATCGGTTGCGTGAATTTTATCTTCAACTATGACGTCATACTGAAGCAATGTCATTTTAGTGAGTAGATATGTGTACCGTGACGTACGCTTCCCCTTGTTTCATATCGATGTACGTACCCAAAACTAGGGGGGTCGGTAGTGTATCTTGGTAATCGCTAGAGAGAAATAATCTCCAACTATACCGTTAAGGTAAAGGTATGACGTCTTTATCTTCCCATCACAATCGAGGCCCTGGTGTTCTGAAAGTGTCTTTCTTCTAGAGTACTATAATATTCAGGTCTTGATTTAACAATATAACAAAGTTTCATATAATGTAATATAATTACGAATCAATAAATAACTCAAAATCGACAAAATGTGCGTTGCGGCGATTTAGGCTCTGCGCGGCAGAATATAATATCATCTATAGTACAAATACACCGCTTGGCAACAGACGAGGCCCCTCGAGGCTTATGAAACCATTTGTAGCCGTGACAGCTTTTTGCACATCGCGGAAGAAACCGCACTTCACTCTGCCCCCGATTTCTGCAAAACTTTTAAAAGTGAAAGTTTGGCTGTGCATGTATGTACATACTTTGTACTGTATCTACATACACAATGTACCACCTATATGATCAAATACTCGGTGATCATGAGCATATTCGCTTCGTTCGTAATTCGCATTTAAAAGGTCCGCACTCCAAATTAGAATTTAAAAAGCGTACTCTCCTAATCAAATTTATGACTTGCAATATATTTTTTTTCATATTATAATGGTATGTACGTAACCTTTGTACTGCAATACGCTACTTTCTTAAGACCGCTAATTTGCAATACATACGTATATAAGATGTTAAATAGCGTTATTAATATCTTACAGTACGGACGGAGACCATTTAAGAGATGGGAATATGTAAATCTTAAATAGACTTCCTTACGTTCTTCTCTTAGATCAGTTTTTTCTCAAAGTGGATAATAACACCGTCTTGTGGGCGCTGAAAGCCTTCAGGGGAGCGGGTCATTTATAGACGGTGGGCGAAATAAGTTTGAGATCTATGTATGAGATTTTCTCCATCGGTCATATAATATATAAATAACTTCCCAGGAGGGTTGAATCCAGTCGTCGTCTACACAAATTTAGCCAAACTATTGTTGAAAGTTATTCCTTACATTTAAAGCAAGATAAAAAATCTCACCTGCGGTGCTATTCTAAACCGCTCTCGCAGTCGTAGAAAACACTTTTATCTCATGTATTTACATACAAAATACGCGAGATAAAACTGCTTTCTATGGCCGCGAGCGCGTTTGGAATATCACTCCTGGATAAGCTTTTGATAATTTGGTATGGGTATAAAAATTCATAGAATATGGTTCTCTGTGCAAATAACCAGAATCCTGGACGCTTGTTTTCAACTCCATGGCTGCTCTCGGGTGAAAATCCTGACTAAAGAAATTGAGTGGAAATGAGTCCGTCTCGTTGTGCAGTGGTTGAGGTATTCGCCTACAGTTCTTGAGGTCGTGATTCGATTCCTGACAGGAATGGATGGATTGTTATGGTATTTTATAGTTACAATCAATATAATGTAAAGTTTCCGAAAAACAAGTTTTGTAAAATTTCTATTGAAAATAAACGCAAAAATGTCATTTTTCAATAAAAAAAATATAGAAGCGCGCTATCTATGAATAATTATGTACTTTCATATTTTCGCTTAGAATCACATTGAATCGACGAATAATTGTATTGCTATTTATTAATGTTTTTCATAAGTACTCTTGGTTTTTAATATGTATTTACATTTATAAAAGTGGGTAATGTTTATTTATTTTGAAGTGTTATTATATTAATAATGCCAGACTTCAGTGAGTAAAACGGTGACAGTATTGTCGAGCCAATATGGAAATTTCTCTTAAAACTCGTTTTCAGTGTGGTCTGAATCGTAGTAAAAGGAGTTCTCGTAAACACTATATGTTCATTGCATCGAAGGAGGCAATAAATGTCTAGGAAGTCAAATAATTCACATGATCAGCGAGAAGTTGTTCGGGTCCTATATCACCTCTTCAGAGTGTCCTTGGTATCTGAGTTAAACAACTCAAAAAAATGTTAAAATATTATAATGGTCTTCTAGCGCCATTTCGGCGGTGGAATTTATAATTTCTTCAGATTTACGGATAGTTTTCGGAATTATTAATTGATTAGAATTAGCGAAACGTACTTAAAATATTTAATCGATACAACTAATCTACTCCCCGCGGTGATTCGCTAACTTTGATTCATGGGATCCGGCTTTGAGTCTCCGGAGGTTTTATTGTGCTCAGAGTTGTATAAATGTTTATGGGTCATTATGTCAAGACACGATCCAGCTGTAAATCTTTTTTGTTATGCCTACAAACTGTTGAGTTTTCATTTGATTATCGATATTTTTTGTATTAGAACATAACCTATCTGTTTGTATGTATATTTTAACGGGAGCATGACACTTTATTGACTATGAAGAGGAATGTTGCGACTTTTGAAAAAAAACTTAATTCGTATTATAAATTTAAATTAATTGTCTTCATTCTCAGTTATTTAATATTTGGTAAGATGCCTTTTTATCCTTATTTGAATGTCATAATGAAACTAAATTAAACAGAAAAAGGAAAAACGAGCAAAATTTTATTTATTTTAAAACTAATATGAAACCCGTCATTAGAAGGCTAATAACTCCAAACGTTACTGCTATTAGATTTACGCTGTAAATGTTCCTAAAGATGCCTTTCATTTCATGACGCACAAATTTATTGGTATAAGGTATCTTTTCAATAATATAAAAATAATTACCTATGTGTAATAAATAAATTAAAACAATTCTGTGCAAAAAAAAATAGTAAACAGAAAAAAGAAGCAAAGTATTAAAAATGTATAAAACTATGTACATAAGAAAAAGTACAAATTTCTTCCTGAGCAATCAATCGTGTAATTATATTTTTTAGACATGTTACTTAAGAAAAAAAAATTCGATCGATAAATATGTGGGGTTCATATTCCACTGACCGATGACACACGTCTGTGCAACCATTTCACCTGAAATACAGATCGACGACCGATAAAGCAAGTCATCATTTTATGTTGAATCCAATGCAACATATTCTGCAAGTCTAACAGTGTTGCACATAACGACGGGAGCAACGTCCTGCAGTACGTTAACATCGTTCCTACCATAGAGAAATTAAGAACAAAAGAACGCGGCCTATAAGAGACCACAGGACGTGGCAACGCCTAGTCAGTCCGGCCAGTCAGCTCCAGTCAGCCCGAACAGTCAGCCCAAACAGTCAGCTCAACTCATTCACTCACTTTCAGCAAGTAGTTCAAATGCAGTCGCTTCAACACATCTCTCCAGTACTCTCTCACGGACGTTAATATGTCCGTTTTTTTTTTATTTGATTAAATATTCAACTTCTAATTCTTCTTCTAGTGCCTTGCCGGGTCCCCCCGACGTTGGCGATCACTACAGCGAAAGCATATGTATCTGTCCCGCGCTACTTTTATATTTCGCAGCCAGGACGACTGCTTATTGATCTACTCGCCGTAGCGATTAATGGAAAAAGATGACCAGAGTGGTTTACCGTTGCCTTCTCTGGTGAATTTTTCTGTCGGGGTTACCTTCCCTTAGCTGGTTGGTTTTGGTTTTGAGGAGCCAAAAACTCTCCTTTCATCCTCTCGTTATCTGCTGTGATCACACCGCTATGAATGTGATCCCATTGCCCAGGGTTCGCAACGTGGACGCAAACGAGTTAGACTAGTCAGTAGTACTGCCGGTGGAATGCAACTGGGCGTTTGCAGCATTTTATAGAATCGCATCCTCCAGCAAGATGTGACTTAGTGCCACTCTACTGACAGTTTGAACCCCAACTTCTATTTAAATGTTAAAAAATAGTAAATTCTACGTTCCAACCTGTTTCTTCTGTCCACGCTTCGACTGGTGTAGGAACTCCTCAACACACACCCTCAACAACCTAATCCTACAAATATACTCGTTATTATTTGCAAAATTGAAGGCATGTTTTGCGAATTAATCTCAAAACTGGCAGTACAAGCCAAAGCAGTGCACAAATAAGTATATGAAGTTAAACCCTTACCAACAGGCACAGTTTGTTAAACGGCTAACTGTGAAACTGGCGTCGCCGGTTTGATTCCTGCCAGATGCATGAATAAAATCAAAAAATGTTTTTTTCTTAATTGGTCAGGGTATTGTGGTGTATTTTTCAAAACTTTCCTCTTAATCTTTTATTTCCTACCCTAATTGTAAGTCCCTAAAATAGTGGCTTTGATATTCTGCAGGAAAAAGATATTTGCATTTTTTTAATAAAAAAAATGACTGATTAAATTAGTAGAGAGTTCCATATTGAATATTAAATAAAAACTACTGTCATTTTTTCTTCTGCTATGCATAAAAGACAAAATTTTGTTACATACAGGACCAGAAATGTTTTTTTTTTATATGTAATACTTTATACGAAATATATTTTTTAACTGTCAAATCCATGCAATAAAACGTTTTTACTAAGTATTTTGTGATTGAAGGTAGGATTACATTGTTATGTTGTGTTGTGTTGTGTTGAGGTGTGGTCAGTCGTAATGGTGAACTAAGGTAAGATTTCATTGTTGTGACGTGTATGTAGTAGTGTGGTGTGTTGAGGGCTCTTCTGTCGTCTTTTTAAAATTATTACTCGTGTTTGCATAGCTTGCTTAACGTGCTTGCGTAACAGTAAACAGGGACTTAATGCTTTAGGAAGACGTTTCTAGTAATATATTGTTATGAATTTTGTGGCTTGTGACGCTCTATAACCCTCCTCCGTTATTCTGGCCCAGATTGAAATCGTTGGATCGGGACTGCGCCACGACACACCACAATAGAGCCATTGACCATCGTAATTCGGACCATATAAAATACACAGAAGTTATATACGCCAGATACCTCCCGAACATATCACTCCACAACACGACATAACAACGTAATCCTACCTTCATTTTCATTCCGGACATTACCGTTCCTAATGTGTGAATGGCGTCGATAAAGGTGAGACTTTTTTATTCATCTAAATTGTGTTACCTTCTCGTTGGTTATCTCCGGCTGGCACATATTAATAATGGTTGACCGTGAGGTTTATTTGTATAATTCTTATCCAAATACCTACCTGTTGCCACGGAAATGTTTTTGTCACATTACATTATCATCACGTGCGATTCATTAATATGTTAATATCATATCCAGGCAGGGCTGCTTCAGGTTACTTAGATTTTACGCGAATAAAGCCTTATGCTCTTCGAGGCCCTTGACCCTTATCTCGATAACTTGACTTACGACTCACTCACAGAATCACTATTCGGCGTTCATATTTCAACAAAAACAAAAACTTTCTAGAAGATCTTAATGATACCATTAAAAAAATAATCTTCTGAGCGAGTTTAACTTTTAGGCTAAGAATCTAACGAATGCAGAAAGCAGCCAGCCATAGAAAAGTGAAACTGAAATAATAGCACTTTTTTGAAAAGAGTGAATAAACAAATCTACCCACAGTTGGACTATTTTTTACTTTGACAAATGATAAAGAATGCATACATACGTTTTTCTATAATACAAAAAAGAATTTAATGATGTATTTGACCAGTTTTAATGATTTTTAAAGTCTGGCTGACTAAACAACCTAAGATGTACATTTTGCAAAAAACAGCCAGCCCTAGTGAAACTTTTGTGTATTGTCATTATGTTGTATTGTCTGCATTATTTAATATTTTTTTTACACAATGATTTTTTTTTTTACCCAATAAATAATACCTCATTCAAACTTTGATGTTTGACATTCCTGTAATAAAACATGTTTTTTATTATAACTACAGATATTTTTTAATTTATGAAATGCAAATACTAATGTTAAAACACTTTAATTTTTTTAAGAGAACTAGATTTCTGGAGGCATTAATTCCCATCAGAATCTATTCTGTAAGATTTCTATTGCTGTGGGCGTTTTCTGCAAATTAAGATATGCCGTTTTTGTGATCAGCACTATTTTCAGAAAGTGATTATTACATTTTTTGTATGAAAGCTGACTAGCTTTTTTTAGCAGAACATAGAATTGACCTTACTGCACCCGATAACACCAATATCTCTTTTTTTAATTGAAGACTGGCTGCTTTCTGTATAACTTCGTTAAGTTATTCTTATACGGATACTGTATTTTAAATGTTAAAAAAATCAATTATCACAATATTGGGGGTGTGCGTCACATTATATTATTTGAGTAAAAATATAGTTCGATCGTTTCCCGCAGTATTTACTTAAGTTGACCGGGCACGACACTTTTGATGTCAGAATCTTAGGTTTGAGTCCGCGTTAGGCGCCAATAAGCAAACGAGGAAAAGTAAAAATGATGTGTAAACAACACGGTTAAAATGTAAACTCTAAATGTATTCTTAAGAGGATGTGCGGCGTAGAGCGGTCTCATGAATGGGTATTTGAATGTAGCTTTTCTGTCATTCGAATTTCGAATACTGTACGAAAAAGGCAACTGCACATCAGACTGATTATTTATTTATCTATTAATGAAATCATACAGTCTTTATATAAAACAAGGTACAAAAGAACAATTAATAAAAGTAAGACCAATTACAGATTACACACTAATTAGTTATGAATGCAGGAAGAGAGGGGAAAAATAATTGAATTCTAAAAAAGTAAAAATATAAATATTAAATAAAAAGTACATAAAAATACATTATAAGTAACTAAAATCGACAACATCGAGGTCTTAAGTCCTCGACACCAAATTTAAACGAATTTTGCTTTTTTATTATCTTCTTTATAAACATAATTCCTTTTGTACGTGTGATGTCACCGTACTCCTCCTAAACGGCTTAACCGATTTATGTGCGGTTTTCAGAGGAATATAGATCTTTGCGCTGTGCGTGTTCGTAGACATTAAAATCTTCAATCGAACATGTAAAAAAGAAGTACGGAGCATAAATATTTTATTCATCGATCTACCAGGGTTGCATTCGAGGAGAATGCATTTGCAAAAAAAATGGAAAAATATTGTTTTTTGTGTATGGAAATAAGTTTCTTTTTAATGTTTACAAACAGCCTTTGTTTTTTGTGGATCTCAATCAGATTATTTCCTTAAATTCCTCATAATTGCTACCCATTTATTTATTTTTACTGGATGGCCCTAAATATTTGGGTATATCATAAGAACGCAAATATTTATTTTCTTTATAAAAAAATTACACAATTGTAAGATATACTCGTACTCGATTCATACTCGTATATTCTTTAATTATTGCATTGTAATCACGTAAATGGTGTATGTAAGCATCAGATAACCCCCGTCGTGAATCTAAAAATATCGTGACTTAAAAAAAAACTGAAATGAAAAATGTCAATATTGGGTGTCAGTGAACTCTGTTCAATAAAACGTATTTTCCTCTCTAATACATGAACAAATATATTAACCATAGGTGCCTTTATAGGTATTACGCATTCTTTAAAGAATTCGTTAATTTGCAAGATTTTTTCGTTGTAATGGAGTAAGTATGGTAATATTTGAATACATAAAATTCGTTTGTATATATATACATTATATACATAGTTAATAGCAATGTGGTGTTTATGCAATGTGGTAAACCTACATACCTACATGCCTACATGCCTTCATAATAATATATAAATTCTCACCTACATACACATTCACACAAACGTTTTCAAAGGTTTGCTCAAACAAATTATGATTTGTATAGAACGAGTGTTCTACAATTCTCACTCACCTGAACATACAATAGACAAACGTTTTATTTTTATTTTGTAGGTTTATTATTTTAAGTGCGATAATTGCAGCATCGCCCAGTCATATTGTGTAAACTATAATATATTGTATAACATTTTACAAAAAATACAGATGTAAATGAATGTCATCCATTGAACTTTGTTTATCGCATATACAAACACTTGTTTAATTGAACTGAATATTTTTGTAATTATTATTCGTTGTTTTTACCCCTCGTGGAAAAGTGATTCTAATTCAATAGTGTTGCAAGAGGTCCTGGGCTCGATTCCTGACGAAATGTGCGGTAAAAGTGTTTCTCTTCGTGTGGAAATCTATTTGGTCGTAAATCTAAACTAGTGAAATATCAGATACGCCCCTTCACATTATGCCACAACACTTCGATGATAGATGATGTATAATGTATTTATCTAAATTACGTTTAAACGTTGCTGTTTTTGGCATTATAAAATTGATTTGTAAGCACTTTCATAAAATCATCAAGACAAATAAAAACTACGCACGCTGTGTGTTTCTACACTTTGCCATAACAATCTGTCAAATGTGTAATTATTGAAGACAGGTAACTTCAGTGGTCCAGTATCATCAGGCAAATAATACTCATTAAAGTGAATTAATGTAATAATTGCCATGACTAGTCAAATTTTATGTTAGACACAAATCTTGTTAGCTTTTCAATGAAAAGGTTTTTTTTGACACCTTTGCGATGTTTTTATTTTAGAAAAAAACACTTGCATTTAAAAAGTATTTTTAACTATTATTTTGAAAGTTACACGCATATGATGTGCGTATTCAGTGTCCATCATGTTCGTTACATTGCATTTTAATATATATTTTTTAATAAAATAAATAAAACAACTTTGTTTTTAACCACCGTCAAATATAAACTATATATTTTTTTTATTTTAGAAACCACCTCTGGCGTAGTATATTTTTATATTGTATGTTAATTTATTAAACAATTTATTAATACTACTATTTTTTTGGATAACTCGTTTTTTAATATCAACATGTAAAAGGTTATTTGAACCGTTAATAAATAAATTATCAAGCAGCACATGTAAAACTATTATAAAACCAATTAGGTTTTAATATTAAAATCACACACTGATTTGAGTCTACTTAAAATCATTATGAAAATAAAACTTTGTCAATAGTGTTACACAATTTTTATTATTTTAGAAGAACACTACTACAGTTTCGGAAGAGCACTCCTCCCATCGACGGGTGGTTTCGACAGTGTTCTTGTAAAATAATAAAAAAAATGTTTCACTAATAACAAAGTATTATTTTCATAATAATTTATAATGAAGTGCTACGAAGTGAATGCCGATTCAATTAATAATACTGTTTAAAACCGTTTATTTTATTTTTAAACTCAAAAACGAACAAAAACGGACAATAGGGGAATATCACATACTACAAATACCGATAAAAATATTGAAAATGGATTTAGAATAATTAATTGTATTTTTAAAACTCAATATGGGTATTGTGCAGTAATGTTTTCATACATAAATGTAAAAAAGAAATTCAATAACAATACGTTCGTAGAAAAACGCGACGTGTTTGGCCTTGGTTGTTGTGATGTCAAGATTCGTGATATTTTTCAACGGCCAATAACAAATAAACATGAATCGTGACGTATTGGGGGAATAGCCAATGGAATTCAAAATCCAAATTTAAAATTAATTTTATTGCTGCTATTAATTAGCAAAAAAATTTTTTTTACGAAAGTAAAAAAAAGGTGATATTTTCCTATTGTTTTGCCTTGTTGTGGGGGCATTTAAAAAATAAGTGAAGATTAAATAAACCGAAGATCCTTATATGGCTTTATAATTCTAGGTACTTAAGCAATAATAAATTGATCGTATTAATCAAGTTTAAAGCGAAACAATTGACCTATTTTTTTTTTTGTATTTAAAAATAAAATAAACGATATTTATAATTATAATACGGAATTCAAACTAAATAAACACCAAGTCAATAAATATAACAGTTAAATGTTTCGCACGAGAACAATTGGGTATCAAAAATATGCAACATACAGCTCGGAAAGGGAATAAAAAATTGGGACGGGACAATAAAAAGAATGAGAAAAAGGAATGAAAAAAATAAAAGATACATAAATATTACTGTGTTGAATTTTCTATCCTGGTATTTTATTTAAAGTTTAACCAGATTTTGAACCAACTTAACTCTTTAATGTAAATTGATTATAAATCGTAATAAATACACGAAAAACTACATTCGTTTTATTATTTAGTTATAGTCTTTATTCAATATAAAACACATGTTATTACAATATTTGTACATTAAAAAAAGAAAAACATTTAATATTAAAATACATTTGTCCCGAAAAACTATTAAATAATATTAACAAATTACAACAGGCATGGAGAACATTTTAAAGAAGGGAAGATCTAAAATGTATTCCATCCCTGCTGTAATTTTTTAATCTTAATGACTCCCTAGGGGGCGAAATTCAGTCTTTTGTCCTCAGACATTTGGATAAACTCAAAATATTGTATTAAATAATAGTTTATCATCGGGTGCTTAGACTGCTCAGACATTAGTTTTGATTATGATTTGAATTAAAAAGTACAGACATAATATTGTACACAAACGAAATAATGAACATGTACGAGTATGTATTTTATTTTTGATGCTTTAAAAAAATAAAAAAACAGTATTAAGAAGAACAAGAAAACTCAACAAAACCAGATAAAATGGTTGTCAATATTTTTTTAAATGTAGAAAATTAGGGGAAAAAAATACAATTAAATTAAAGAATAAACATGTACTTGAATATATTTGAAACTTTAGAGAAAAAAATAGGCGGTGCATAAGCACTTTTTTATTCCTTATCTTGTTTTGGCTGCATTTATAAAAATGCATCCAAAACAAGATTAGGAATAAAAATAAGAAAAAATCAAAAATTTATTTTTACAAAACAAAATTTCTAATTTATAAGTATCCATTTAAGTTAGGACCTTAAATCTGTAAATAAAAATAAGAAATGAAGAAAAAAAGGTTAAAAAGATAACAATAAAAATTTATTTAACGAGAGATAAAAATACTGAGTATCTTAAATGAAAGTTTTACATAAATAATAAATCAGTATAAAGAGTGTCTGTCTTCATAATTTTAAATTTAAAAATCATAATTTTATTTAGACATGTTTTCAAGTCCAGTGGCAACATCTTATATATTTTAGAAATAATATAATCCAACGTACGCTGTCCATATTATTTTTAAATTTTGCTATATTATATAAAAAATGGTTATTAAAATCGGAACCTATCATCGAAATCGTGGATTATCTATATGGGGCGTCCTCGCCGAGAATACCTCGAAATATATGAGCAGCAGGTCATATACAGACCTAAAGAGGACCGCGCAGGACAGACCGGAGTGGCAGAGCTTTGCTGCGAACCAATCCATCTTATTCTTCTTCAGCCTTCTGTCCTCCACTGCTGGATATAGACCTCTTCCATATCCTTCCATTTTTCTCTGTCGGTTGCTACTTGCAGCCAATTTTTACCCCCTACGGCAGCTATGTCGTTGGACTATCTTTTTTGAGGTCTTCCGACGCCTCGCTTATTCTCCCAAGCTTCATCGTAAAATTTAATGGGTCCATCTTGTGGGGTTTTGTCTCGCAACGGCGGCCTCCGTGGTGTAGTGGTCAAGACGCTTGACTCACGCACGGAAGGTTCCGGGTTCGATTCCCGGTGAGAACACAAAAATTAAAAATGTGATTTTTCTCAAGCCTGGTTGTTCTGTAATGTAATTCACCACTGTAATTAGGCCTCCTGGCCTGTTGTGGTGCAAAAAAAAATGAAATGAAAAAAAAAAATGAAAAAAAAACATGTCCTGCTCAGTGGCAATCCACTTCAGTCCTGCTATGCGATCCATAATATCCGTTATTCGGGCTCTGTTCCTAATTTCTTCATTTCTTATTTTCTCTCTTAGGCTTATTTATTTATTTATACTTTTACAATGTTTGTATTCTTTTTTTATGCAGAATAATGTTCCCTCACTGGGGTGTCCCGTGCCGAGGTAAATATTTTACAATTTATAAAACATGCCTTAAATTAGTTTAAAGTTTAACATAATAATAAAATAAAAACGTAAATAATCTAATTAAACTAATTATCATTAACATAATATGAAATATAAACTAAAATAATCATAAAAAACATAACCAATTTATATAGAGCTGTGAACCAAATTTAATAAACATTACACAAATTTCAACTTATTTGGCTTGATTCACTCATCGATCCGTGCGCAACCCACCTCTACTATCCATTTCTTAATAGCAATTTTATATTGTGAGTACTTATTAATTGTTCTTAAAGATAGTGGAAGTAGATTGTACACTTCAACCGGCTAGTAGGGCAATCCTCTTAAACCGAAAATTGTATTAATTTTTAATTATTTTTGCAGTATCAGGGTGGAGTAGCATGGATCATTCCATGGGTCGCTGTGTTATTTTTCATCCATCAGATATTTTTTTTCAGTCTATCTTAGTAGGAACAAAGGATAAATCTTCATATGCCAGATATACGAGTAGATGGAATACGTACAAAAATGATGTTTAACAAAACGTACAGCTATATTTAAGGTACCAAAGGAGTTATTAATCAACATTTACTTTATTGCTTCATTACTAAATGTTGATCCAATTTTAACCCACGAACAAAACGGTAAAGGTTTTGGAGTTTAAATACAGCCATTTTAATATTGATTGCGATACTTGTGCCTTGTACAACATGAACTGGTTTCTCGACATTTTTTCTCACCCAAATTAACTGTAGTGACATCTTAAAACCGGTTAAACTAAGTCCATTCATTTTTTGGAATATTTACGAGGACTCTGCACTTTGCGAACGACTCGCGCTACTGCCCGCTTCGCCGAAAAGTAGTCAATGGTCTACCTCCTAGGTATAATATTTTTGTAGGTAATTCACATTTATAAAATTAAACTGTTGGTATTCCGATAAAGTACAAATTAGCCCTTCAATAAATAGGAATTATCAAACTAAGATATTTTATTAATACTTCCGGTTTATATATATTTGACAATTTACATAGTGCCTTTTTTGTGAAAATCGTCTCATGGGCGCTGTAAAGTATACAAATATCCCAGCACGTCTTGCAGGTACAGAGCGCATGGACGTTTGAGGTTCTAGTTCCTCGTTTCCAATTGAGATCAATTTAAATTATAACAGAAAGGGGCTTAATTACAGCACGTCTTGCAGCTATAGAGCGCATGAACGGTAAGTAATCTAGCCCCCATTTGCACTTTTTTAATATAGACAAAGAAATTTAGTGTATTAATTAAATTCTAAAAAATAAAATAAGAATAAAAATTAAAATATAAAGGAGTAAGATTACAACACTTTTTGCAGCTACTAAGCGTATGGACGATTGGATTTCTAGACCCCATTTACAAAATTTAGGTGTTTTATAGTTGATAACATTTACAAATGGAAGCTAGATTACCAATCGTTGTGCAGCTACAAAGCGCATGGACGAGTGGAATTTTAGCAACTTAAAATAATATCAATAATTTACAAAGAATAAACGTAAGCGTAGAGCATGGTAGTAAATTTGTCAAGTGTTCATGCCATGAAGTAAGCAATAAAAAAAACTAAATAAATTCACTAAGCACAAAATGAAGAAATTACAAAAATAAAATACTTGAAACATTTATGAAGTTAAAAAATCAAAAACAGAGATAATAAATAAAAAACTTCAAACTTCTAAATAAAGTTAAACTAATAATTAATTTAAAAAATGATAACTGTGTAACATTCGCCGTTCTGCTCATGTTTCAACATCTTTATTTCTTCGATTCTTCCATCCGTTGATTTATCTGATGTCGAAAAGTAAAACATAAAAACATTTGATTTCTAAATCAACAAATATGTTTTTATGTATTATTGCTATCTAGTGTCTAATTGTCATTTTTTGTATTTGCTAATATATTTTGCCGTTGGGATTTTTTTGTGAAGATTCCCTTGTGAATAGATCATGGTAATTTTGTATATTTTTTTCACGTTGTTTGCCATATTTGTGCTTAGCTGTATATTGCTCTAACACACATTTTACTATCTACTCAAAAATATCCGAACAACATAAAATACTGTTTACACTCACATCCTATTGCTGAGAGGTTCATATTATAGAATCATATTCTTCGATATTTCGTTTTAAATAATAATATGAACAATCGATGTTTCCCAGTTTCAGGCATTCCCAACGCCTGATTAGACGAGAACTCATCATTTCTGCCATAAGTATGCGTTTTTGGAATATCTGTGATCACGTAACAATTGCTGGTCAGTGATGTGAAACAGGTTTGGGCATATCGCGAACTAGCCTGTGGCTAGTTGGGCAATGGCCAATGGCCACTGTGCCAGACACCGCGGAGCGTGCGTGGGTGGATCAGAATGTCGCCTTTTTCCTGCTAAGGAGACTTGCGGTAAATGACAATGACAGTTGTTGCTGAAGGTTTCTCGGAATGTTTAAACAATAAATAATCTCCATGTGTGAATGATTGATTGAACATCTAGCCTATTCACTATTCTATCTTTCCTACTTTTGACTGCTGCTGAATTTATCGCCTCTATAGATCAGGTGTTGTTGGAAACACATCCTGCGACAATAAAGTAAATTAGTGTTTTTTATTTTATTTTTGTTTGTTAATAGACTATCAAACTAAGCCAATTTTTAATAATAGTTTTATGTGTCGTATTATCATTGCTATGATTTGTAATTTTGAAGTTACTCCGCCCATGACGTTACGAGTTGTCGTCGGTAAGTCGTGCTGACATAGAACCCCGTAGCTATCAAAACACACTAAACATTGAAATAAATGGCTACCCGGAAACCGGAAATCTATCGCAACACATGACAACACTACAACCAATTGGTTATTGTTCACATGAATCTGTGACGTTCCAAAATATACAGGTAAATACTCTAATTTTTACCACGTGTAAGAAAACGTTTTTTCTCGGTAGTATCGCGGACTCTGGATCAAGAGGTCCGAGGTTCGAATCCCGCTCCACCACTACTTGTTTCCCATGTTTTACACGGTTTTTTACGACTGAAATAAAATGGCTCTAAAATATTTTTTTTCAGTAAAATCATAAGAATACAATTTTTTTTTTTTTTTTTTTTAAAATGATAAAAGAAGCCTAATTTATCGGTATTGTTTATCAATTATATACAAATAAGTAGCAAAAATACAATTTCAGTGTTATTACAATAACTATACTTACAAGGTCTTACGACTTTACTAATTCAATATAAGAGACTTTGATAAATTTTATAAATTCTGTTATACCCAGTTCCCTAATAAATTTATTGAAAGAATCATTAAAGTTGTCAATCTGAATATTGGTTTCTTTGTAATTATATTTTTTTAACACCCAAGATGAGTTTAAGTGCGTAAAAGTATAGTTCATTTTATTTATCATTGGTGTCATTTATCAAAGTTAAGTAGGTGCCTATTTATTCAAATTACGGATGTCAAACGACCAGCTTGATCAGCAAATTGCGTAGAATTTTAGTGACGAATAAGGTCACTAGCGAAATAAAAGGGTTCGACTATAAATCCTTGTATGTACGTAGGTGTTTATGGTAATGAGAACCGCAAACTTTATGTAAAATTGTTAGTTACAAATATTGGCGAACACACTAAAAATCAGATTTTAGAAACATCACTTCACATCATTCCAACAGAGGAAATATTACACAAGGCTTGTTCTGCCACAATTTCGTTTCGTAATTTCGTTCGTTCGTCATATATCCAACTCACTCTAACGCAATCAAAATCGTATTTCGCTCTTGTTCCCTCTGATAAGATACGAATGAATTTACGATACAAATTAGTTACATAATAAGGTCACTGATGACTAAACTATTAGTTCTATTCCGAAATCTCACGAGAAATAAATACAGGAACTTATGTATAACTTGCGAATTTTTTTTTATGTCATGCTCCATTCGCCTGTTACAGACATTTTATTAAGAAACCCTTTCATAATCCCAAGTAAAATAAGTTTAAAAATGCTTTAAATGTGTTTTAACCCACTTCAAATTTGTTAAATTTTGACTGTAATTCAATCAAACTTTAGGAATATTGCGAAACACTGGATCCGTCTGTCTCACTTTGTCCCTTGACACACGGCTCCTAAAATAATTCTAACAAAATATTCATTTATTTGTCAGTTCGGAGAAATACTTTGAGCTGGATGCGCGTCAGCTTGAATTGTAAATTTTTTGAAAAATATTAGGCAAGACGTAGGACTGCGTAAGTAAGTACATGAAATACCTAGCGTCGACGGCGGGCTAGTTTGTTTCAATCATCAATCAAACAATTCCAGACAGGCCATCTTCACAAAATCGGGCATATGGATCCAAAGTTTCCGGAACCGTTAAGTCGTGGTTACATATGATTTGCTAACAAAAAAGTCTCATCTACAATTTTAAGCCTCGATCGTTTTGGCCCGCTAACCTTTCCACTGTCCCCGATTCTTTCATTCTTGCCGTCTGGCATTTTAATTCGCGCTTGTCAAAATATTTATTCCACAACCCGACGCGAGCTGGCAGAAAGCGGCTATTTTTCACCTTTTTATGTATCTTATTTGCATTGCTTCGCATTTTACCGTTCTGTGATTTTTTGCGTATCGCATTTTTGTTCTCAGCCGTGTAACATCTCGTGAGAAGATTTTTTTATTTCTCTTAAGCACCTGTCTACAGAAAGAAAGGCAAATGGTTAGTAACACGACGTGATGAAGCAAGATAAAGAGCAGTTATGGCGAATCCTTCCGACTTCTTTTGCCAAAATCAGTTAGTCATTTGGCAAGCCGATTTCATACATAATTGTGAATGTTGAAAAGAGATTCGTCTATCAATTCTGTTATGTAACACGCATAATACATGTTTTCTCGTATTTTATAAATGATAGCTCATTTAAGCTTCGTATCATATTTACGTTGTTAATTACATTAGGTACATAACGATGAGTTTTACTAATATTTTTTAAATGAGTTGTTATTTATTATAGGTAGATGTTTTTACATATTTTTGTTCTAATTTATTACTTCAAAATTACAGACGTGAGAGTATTTAAAAAAAACTATTAACGTGTTTTGATTCGTTTTTTATAAATCATTCGATACACAGAGAGTGTTTTAGTTGATTTTTTACTCAAGGGTGATTTTCTGATTTCACTCACGTAATTTCACAGATTTTTTTACACCCTCACACATATTGAAAACGAAATTATTTGCGTATAATCACATATATCGTCGAGATCGTAGAACAATAACGTATGTGCGGAAAATACGACATTGACTTTCTTTTATATTTGATATTAAAAAAAGATTTTTTCCCAGGTTTGAAATATATATATATATTACCCAAGTATCAAATGGTACACTTTTGTATTATCGAGTTGTGATATAAAGGGTCAAAAAATAAATAAATCGCTCTCACGAAAAGTTGAAGAAATCCCGACGAAAGCCTTCATACTATTTCATATTTCAATATACTTGTTGTTTCCCTTGGCTCGGGCTTATAATATAATAAATACTAAACTAAATATTTATTTTTTTACCCTCCCTTCCCTTTCCTTCCCTTCCTTAACCCCTTTACATGTGTCCCCGTCCTTATCCTGCCCCATTTACAACTAATATAATTTTGGTTTTTCCCTTTTTTGTGTAATCATTTATTTATTTTTTAAAAACATAATTCATACATACAATGGTTGAAAATTCAGTGCAAAAATTTGGCGTTTGTTTTAGTAAATAATCCAATGTGTTCTGTTTGAAAAACAGTGGAAAAGGTACCATTATGTCAAATTAGATGTAGTACAATTATGTAAAATTAAATTAAAATTAAATTGTAAGCAAACATATTAGATACTGTCTACCCTCACTAGGTATGGTAAATACCTGTTCTGAGGTAGGCAGCATTAATTTATTTATATATAATACAGCATTTTTAGTTTTAGCCTGATTACGGAGACACAGTTTTATTTATTTATACTTTTACAATGTTTGTATTATTTTTTTTATACAGAATAATGTTCCCTCACTGGGGTGTCCCGTGCCGAGGGAAACATTTTACAATAAGTAAAACATGCCTTAAATTAGTTATTAAAACAAAGTTAACATAATAAAATAAAAACGTAATTAATCTAATTAACCTAATTACCATTAAAATAATAAGCAATTTAAACTAAAATAATCATAAAAAACATAACCAATTATATAGACCTGTAGACCAAATTTCATAAACAGTACACAAATTTTTGCCTATTTCACTTTCATCGATCCGTGCGCAACCCACCTCCAGTTTATTGTGACACAACCAAGAACGACCTATGCCTGTGAACCTGCCCTGACTCGCTAGAAAATCCGTGTTGAGTTGGGGCACGGTGCATTCATAAACATACATGCACACTTTGTACAATTTGTGGATACACCCTCTAAACGTATAAAATTAGATCTTTCACTCGAAAATTTGTTACTTAAAAACGTAAATTCATGCATACTCAATGTTGATGTATTAAAATATATTAAGTAGGTTAACAAGTAGTAAAACTATCATGTTAATATGATCACAGCTTCAAAAAACTGATGTTGCCATTTTTTATTGATTTAAAATTATTATTTTTATTTATTTCCTTCTATTTCTATCGATATATAAAAAAAAACACGATCAAGGTAATTTGAAGTATGTACGTTAGGGTGGGCCGATATTTTTTTTTCTGATTTTCGAAATGGAAGGGGTCTAAAAAGTTGCCTTTTGGATTATTCAGAATGCAAAAAATTAAAAAAAAATATTCCATACTAGGTACTTTTGGCCCTCAACCAGAGCTTGAAGTTTTCGAAAAAGTCGATTTTTTGCGCTAAATCGGCTGTCATTTCGTATTTAAGTAAGAAAATCAGCCTAATTAAATTTTATAATGTGCATTATATTATATTAAATAAGCATCAAAGGGCGTGAGTTGCTCTTTATTTTGTAATAAATAGGTAGCATCGTTTTAATGAGCCATTGTTTTCGTTTATATTAACTAGGCGCTCAACGGAATCAGTTCCGCGGAGTGTAAATTTTTTGCATTTAGGTAGTTTAAAAACGTGTTCGAATTTGTAATGTGATAAAGTTATATCTTTACCAACAAAAAAATAATTTTAGCAGTATAGATAATTAACAAAATGTTCTGACAGTGATAAACTTCAAACCTCGGTTGAGGGCCAAAAGTAGTATGGAATATTTTTTTAAATAATTTTTACGTTGAATTTGATCCATAATGCAACTTTTTAGACCCCTTTCACTTTGATGTTTAAAAAAATAATAAACGTCATACATCATCGGCCCACTCTAACGTACGTATGTATTAATTCGGTGTATTTACACACTCGCGTATGTACACGATGTAAACTCGTACGTATACGAATTCCTTTTCAGTTTACTTTTATCACAGATGATTTGGTAGAGAAACAGTTTACATATTTGTGTACAAACCACAAACACAGTTTTCGCCTGTCACTTTTATGGCCATGTATTGTGTGTGTACATGACCACATGTGAACAATATTAGTTCGGCGTAATTCCATTAGAAACACACCCAACCTGAATATTTGTTAAAGCAACCAACGCTCTAGATTCACAGAGAGTTCCAGAATGCCTATTCATAGCCTCCGAGACACATAGTAATAAGTAATCATATCTCTTTATCACTTTGAAAGTACAGTAACTTCAAAACGACACTTTTTGTATAGCTCTATCTGCCCACAAAAACAGCTGTAATTTAAAAATTCACAAAAAATTATAAACCATACCAATGTACTTAAGACTATTTTTGCTTGGTTTGAAGATGCATTTATTTCGCACTAATAGTTTAAAACAAATCTATCAAACTTAACTTAACATAACTCTTTATTCTACTAAAATATTTCTTTTACCGTCTACCATTATTTATTTTTTTATAATAAAATTTCCACTTACGATAGTGGTTGTTTAGGCAAACATATGTTTTTTTTAAACATTAATTTTCTTTCTTTACAACTCACATACTAGGAATAGTGATCAAACACTAAAATCGTCAAAAGTGAGTGAAATAATATAAAGGGTTTGTGAATGTGTTTGTGAAAGTGTAGAATATTACAAAATATTCAAAAATTTGTTCGTAAAATCGTAAAATTCTACTAGTAGAATTATGCGATTTTTTGGAAATTCAATCCATGATGCAGAGTCAAAAATTTTTCAAAACTTAATCTTCTTAATTTACAAAATTACTATTTTTATCACTCATATTTGTCTTAAAGAGTTGAAATGATCTGAAAACGCTTAAATTTATTTATAATACGGTGAGTGTTTTGTATAATATATCAAATATATATATTAGTAGGTATATTAATTTTATTTTAGGCATCGTCGATAAAATACCCATCATGTTAAATGTCTAAGATAGAACCAGGTTGTGGTCCCGTAGCTAGTTTCACGGACGTACGGATCAGAAGTCCGAGCTTCGAACCCCGCTCTACCACAACTTTATTCCAAATTTTCTTATAGGGTCAAAGCATTAATAAATGCCCGTTTAAGGTTTAGTTTGTAGTGAAATCCACATAAAAGGTATAAATTTCATTATTTAAGCGTATAAAATAAAAGAAAACAATAAAAAACACATTAATTTTTCTCAGTACTTTTACTTTTTTTATTGAAATACGAGTATTACAATTATAATTAATATTACTCTAAAAAAAAGCAGAATCACCAGTGAATGACCACTACTACCACAGTAAAAAATAATACTCAGATTAAGTTTTTTTATTTTTTATTATTTATTTACAATTTTAAAAAACCCGTTAGGGTTACATTAGAAATTTAATATTGTCTAGTCATTTTATGTCTCGTCTAGTCTAGTTAGTTCAGTCATCATGTGCTTTTTCAGATTGATTTTAAATTTGTCTCCATTAAAAGTTTTCAAGTAGTAAGGTAGGTCGTTGTAGTGTTTAAGTCCATTATGTAGTATTTTTGACTGTCCTGTGTTTGTCTTTGCTTTTTCAATATGATAGTGTTTTTGTTGTCTGGTGTTATATTTATGTATGTCAGCATTTTTGACTAATATTATGTCGTCGTCTTGTATGTTTCCCAGTGTTATTTTGTGCACAATTTTTAAGGTCTCAATTTTAGTCAAGTAGTTTATGTCAAACTGGTGTGTGTTGTTACATTATAACATTATAAAACACTCTAACACATTAGAATATGGATATTAATATATTTATATATATATTTTTATTTGTTTATTTTTCCATACAAATATTATTTACAAAGATATATAATTACAAAAATACACTTAAGAAAAATTAAGCTATAACATGAATTGGAAAAAATGCCCACAAAGACTTCAACGTCTGAGCGTGGGCCATTCCTTTTTTTATTATTAAGAGTTAATAGCATACATATAAGGTATGACATGAACATGAAAAAAAGAAAAGAAATAGAAAATAATAACTAAATTAACATATGCTGATATTACGAAAATATGTTTTATTTGCAGAATGCATTTATTTTTAATTTTAATTATTTTTTAAAGAATGTTTTTATCTGTTCCTTCCATGCTGATCCAAGACCTTAAACCTACTTTAAATGTACCAGTGAATTCAAAGAATTGCACAAGAAATAGCATCAAATAAAATACTTACCACACCTTTCCTAATAAAAACACTATTAATCTCAGAACAATAACGGGAAGACGCACTATTACCTTTGACAACTCACAGTTCAAAACTGACAGATTTGTTTCTTACCAAAAGATGTGTCCGCCTACTGCTTTTGTCATAGTTTCTAGTGTTAAAAGTTTTTTGGCTGAACACATGTAGCAATAATTCTTATTATATTGTGTTTTATTAACCAATTGTCATTTACTGGTGCTTTAACCCTAGCAAGTTATTTACAACTTCTTGAAAATGGCTCCTTTAATTGACATATTTGAGTGAACCAATGAACGCATGTTCGTTTTTTTTTTTTTTTTAATTGCAACTTTCAAAGTTACTTTACCTTACCTCTCATAGACAAATAAGTGTCTGCGCTCGCGAGCTGAATGCACATTCTTGGAATTCGGATACCTGTGCGCGAGATGACATCACGGGTTGTTCTTAGATTCGGCGACGAGGCGTAATATGGGCAAATATGGAATTATTCAGAACATCGCATTAACAAGTGTGTTGCCATATGGAAACTTGATCTTCATTTCTCGTTCTTAGGCTTCCAATATTCTCGGATTTCCTTCGCAAATGTAATGCTATTTTATTCCGTAAACAGGAAATCTACATATTTTTTTTAAGACTTAAGAATTTGATTTATTTATTTCAAATTCAATCATTTTTTTATGGGACCAAAATAGCATTACAAATAAAACTTTAATACATTTTCTTTAATGTAAAATATTTTTAGCGTTGAATCAGAAAAACATATCAGACTTGGGCCCCGATTACAATGGGAAGTTAGTTATCTTCGACTGTCTATAAAGAAAAACCGATATTTGTGTACGAAAACGAGTATATTTGCATGAACATTTAAAGTATCTTCGCCGGTAACCTATAATTGAACATGTTTAGAAGAAAACATTGTATGCATACTCTGCTTTTTTTTACTTTGTAGATATAATTGAAGATAAATGTTAACTTCCCAATTGTAATCGAGGGCCAGGATTACAATGGAAAGTTAACAGAGTTATCTTCGACTGTCTATAAAGAAAAATCGATATTTGTGTACTAAAATGAGTATATTTACATGAACATTTAAAGTATCTCCGTCGGTAACCATCACGTAGTTAATATATATAAACTCTGACTATCGACTCCGTTTGATAACAGCTGTCACCGGATTTTGCTGTGTCCGTTCTCTTATTTCCTCACCCACTACAAAGTCAAACCGCGGCAAAACTATTATTATACATATATTCTAGAAATGAAGTATTTTCCTGTTTTTGATACTAGTGAGGCGCCACGATTCATATCTATAGAGCCGAATAATGGGTGTTATTCAGGCGTTATATAGATGGCATTTGATTTTTACTGAGTGAATATTAGATATCCAGACAGCTTTCACTTTAATAATAATATAGATTTTAATTGAATAATACTCAAAATCCCTTTGTCCGAAAGTGGTATTAGTTTGTATTTGTTTAAGTTGTCAATGTGTTGAGGATCTAGTGATTATATTATTTGTATGTGATGTATTGTGGGGGTTAATTAATCAGTAACATCTAAAGCAGGGTGGTTATTCCATTTATCTCGTTTGTCTTTGTATAGATTCTATAATGACACAGTGAACAATATTCGGTATATACTAGATTAGTTTTATATCACCCGTCGATGAGAGGAGTGCTCTCCCGAAACTGTAGTAGTGTTTTTGTAAAAGCATAAAAATTGTGTAACACTAATAACAAAGTTTTATTTTCATAAAAATTAAAAATGTAATGTTATTTAAAGTTGATGAATTAAATAAACTATTCGTGTATTTGCAATCAGTTAATTAGCTAATAAACCTACGCATTTTAGCACGTAAAACCAAATATTATTTTATTACATAAGAATTTTTCTATTACGCCTAGTAGAAATTCTAGTTTAATTTGGTAATTTGAATGATTCAGTTACTTAAGTAAGAAATTAAAATGCCTAAGAACCGAAGAATGTCGATTATACCCTTGAAATTTGCATTCCTCTAAGGTTTCAAACACTTGTTTTTTTTTTATATAACGACTTCTATTTTGATTTTATCTTAACGGTAATAATTAATTTCAGATTGCGACAAATGCTTGTCGGTCAAAATGGCGATGTGCTTTAAAACAGTAATTTACGCACTAAACACTTGTTAATATAAAGTTTAAGTTCATTCGTAATCGTGATTCAATGTTTAACGAAGTTACACAAATTGGCACTGTTTGTTTTGCTCGATTCTACGTACATTTATAATTTATTTATTTATTTACTTATACATTCTCAAATCATTTACATTCATTGAGACACACGCATATCCCAACTCTATCTTTAATTATTTTAACTAAAAATAATGATTGTTAGATGTCTTAGAATGTTTTATTCTCATTTTGTGTTTAAATATTTTAACCAAATATGCCGTAATTCTAATACACTCACAATTTGTTTTAAATTAGTCAACGAAAAAATAAATGTCGTTTACATTTAAAATCGGGTTGTGGTCCCGTGGCTAGTGTCTCGGACTCACGGCTCAAAGCTTCGTGGTTCGGATCCCACTCTACCCTAACTTGATTCCCATTTTCTCATACTAAGTTATTTACAACTCGTTGAAAATGGCCCTCAAAATTTAATATTTGGGTAAATCATAAGAACGCAAATATTTCTTTAAAAAAAAAAAAAATCTTTAAAATATTCAAAGAGTTGTAGAAAAATTTCTATAAGACTAGAAACGTGTCCATTTTTAAATTATAATTATACAGTTTTTTTAAAAAACATTAAAATAGATAATTTGAATCCTTATTTGATATCTTAGCTTAGATGTCAATTTATTTTTTGTTGTTTTTATAAGTTCTTTTGTTGGGTGAAATTGAGTGGATATAAGTCCATCTCGTCGGGTGGGGTTCGCCTCGTTCGCTTACCATTCTTGAGGTCCTAGGTTCGATTTCTGATAGGTTGGACGTAAAATATTAATTTTAAATATGGTTCTACACTGCAATATTTCTATGTTCCGGGACTTAGCACCTGAAGCGTAAACCTGATCACCCCTTACCTTCTTTATAACAAAAAAATATCTAGATACGCTTCAATTGTAGTGCCAATTCAGTTCCCTATGCACTACTAGGTGATGATAGGGAAGTGATGGTGATTTATTTATCCCTTAACTTAACTACTTATCAAAAAATATTGCGTCTCCACTATGTATGGATCGATTTGGACCATACTTTTAGATGAAGTTTAATGAGTTTGTATGGTGGAAATATAAATAAATATCCTAACTCAATTAAAAAAAAAAAAAAAAATTCTTCTTCGTCAATTAAACGCGCACAGAAGGTGGTGTCGGAAATGCTCATTTTCTTTATCTTGACATTCCATTTTGTAGTCTTGTAATCAAATAAAATACATATGTAACGTAAAACCTAACACAATATCTTGTACAACTGAAAATTTTCTTTCGAATGATGTTGACCATTTTTTTAAATTTTATTTATACATATTTTTTATTTTTTTATTTTACCATTTTGTTTAACTTTTGGTCTAAATTAAAAAAAAAACGGACACAATCAGTGTTAATACCCAATAGTGAAGAGTTAACACGAAACCCATACAAAATCGGGTGTAAGCATTGCATGTGTTTTATAAAATATCATCAGGATTTTCACGCGAACTCTATCAAGGACATCACCCCGGAAATATTTTGTAGATACACAAACATAAATATTTTAATGATTTACATTCGCGTTTTATTCGCAACAATACACATTTATTCACCGTCGAAATCTGTTTTATTATGTTATATGATACAATATAATATTATTACGTAACAGAAAAAAAAACATTGATAAAGGCTATGATAATTATAATTGCCAAATCACGCGACTGTGGGTCATTCAATTCACATGTGGGTCATTATTCGATAAGTCAATCGACTCGACCATGTGCGAGCTATCTTTGTTGATTTTTGTTATATCACATCAGTATACGAAATATCGATTAAAAATCACTTGGTTTTAGTAGTGTAGTTATCAATTTAGATTTTTTTAAAGAACATATTTTTACTCATTTAGTTCTGGGCATAGTATGGACGAACGGATGGTATTATTTTAGCGAAGTTAAAGAGCATAAACCTTTTAGAATAATTAAACTGTATTCATAATTAAGTAGACCAGTGTTTTTAACAAAGGTATAATATAAGGGATGAAGAACTGACATCCAGGTATTTTTTGCGTATTCAAAATTGTTGAAAAACAATAATGTAGTCTATCAAAATCATAACCCAGTATGTAAAAAAATAACAAAGGCTATAAATATAAAAATTACACGGCACGCTGTGCCTTTAACCATACCAAAAATTCATGGTGCTAGAAATAAACACTTCGAATGTTATACGGAACGAATGAAAAAAAAGCATTAAAAGTTCATATGTACATACTATAACATAGTGGTTTCATGAAATAAACACGCTAACATATTGTTATACCGAGTTTAAAGAGGAAAAAAATTAAACAGTATATCCACTGAAGTATTTTGATTAAGTATTAGAGTTTCTGAATTTTAAATTTTTTTATATCGTAAATAATGTATATTTTTTCTTTTATTTTACTCTCTGTGAATATTTTCGTGAATGGGAATTGAATGGGTGTTATGAGAATAAGAACAGAGAGGTAACAGAACATTAACCGATGAGCGTTAAATTAAGTTTTTAGCAAAACAAAGAAAAAATGGAAAATAATCCATTAAAGAATAACAAAAACCGGTGTATTGTTTGTTTTCTTAAAAGGAAAGATACCACAAGTAGCTTTATAGGAGTTCGGGAAATGACTCCTGCGAAGTTTAATCCCCCCTCCTCTCACTTTCCGTCTTACCGTGCTGTGCGTAGATTGATGACGTCACATCCGCTTACAGCGCAGGAAACGCCGCTCTGTGGGAAGCGGTACGCTCATTGTTTTCGCACGCACGCTGCCATTTTGGCGCGAAAACTCCATTCACAGTACTTATCAAATAACAAGCGTTAGCATCATGAATTCGCGAATTTCGCGATAGCCGAAGCCATTCTGAAAAAATGATAATTACCTATGATTATTATATTTAATCAAAAAATTGAATTCATATTTGTTTTAAGCAGTTTCCATGTCCTGGCGGATAAATAATTAAGTTATTTATATTAAATAGAGCCAGAATCCTCGACAAGTATTTTCGACTCGATGGCTACTCTCAGGTAGAAATCCTGAAAAAGGAAATCGAGTGTAGAAAAGTCCGCCTGGTTTAATAATTTCAGCGTTCGCCTACCATATTTGAGATCCTAGGTGCGATTCCCGGGACGGTCGAAATGAAATATTTGTTTACAAGGTGGTTTTACACTGAAAAATTTTACTGTCCCAGGACTGATCACTGTAATATTTTTCCTGTAATATTTTTTTGTAAAATTTACAGAGTGGCACATAAAATAAATAAATTACAATTTAAATCATGTATTTCAAAAATGGATATAACAATACCCCTCCCCCCAATTTGAAATTTCTACAAATAACAGTGTTTACAACTTGAAATAGAAAATAATAAAAACACTGAAATATAATAAAACATCTTGGTAAAATTTTGAACCTTCAAACAACATTTTCTTACATAAATATTATCGCTCCATAGTTGACCCAGCCCATACGCTGCATTTACTTAACTAATGAAGTGACCTGTGCACTATCGATGCATATAAGGGTCTGCTGATTTTGCATGTATTCTTCATCCGTAAAAATACATAAATGAACTGTTTTTTCCATCTGAAAAGATTAACGATGCGAATGTTGATAGATGCAGAAATCGAGGAAGACCGAGAAAGACAGACACGGCATGACCAAATTTAACTAATATTTGAAGATGGACGTGTCAAGAGTCGGAATAATCGGCGCTCGTGCATGAGAACATGTAGGAATGTAGAGGAAGCGAGATCTGTATGCAGATACAGTAATACGGCGTAATGTTTGTATCAGCCACCTTTACGAATATAAGTCGACCGGCTACGATAAAACGAGGAAGTCCAGTGCTACGGGAAACAGAGCATTTGATTTTATGGCGGAATTTTGCGAAGGCGTGAAAAAAATAATAAAAAATATTTCAATGAAAATAAACTATTTTGAACGACAATGTTTTGAGTAGGTCCGAATGCCTGCAGACTGGCTGGATCCTCTCCCTAGGGAGTTGTTCATATTTAAATTTTTTTAGACAGAGAGGGAAAACATTTTTGAGAATGGAATATAGGAGTCTAGGCATTTACAGGGCTTATGACCTGTCATTGGCTGGTTAAAGTGGCCACTTTACATACTGTGTAACTTTCACCATTCTGCCTATGTTTGAACATTCACATTTCCTCAATTCTTCCATCCGTCGACTTTTGTGAAGTAAAAGAGCTGAAACCTTTATCATGTGAGATTCATCCGGCTGAACCAATTCACCCACTAGGCAAAGCCTGAAAACAATTTTCCAATAATTAATTCCCTAGGGGGGATCCAACCTGTCTACAGACATTTGGACATTCTCAAAACATTGTTGAATTGTTGGTAAAATAAGAAGTATACAAAATTAGAAAATTGTTTTCAGGCGTTATAGGTGAATTGATTCAGCCGAATGAATCTCCCCCACATGATAAAGGTTTCAGCTCTTTTACTTCACAAAAGTCAACAGATGGAAGAGTTGAGGAAATGTGGATGATCAAAGATGGTGCAGAATGGTGAATGTTACATAGTGTGTAAAGTGGCCACTTAAACCAGCCAATGACAGGTCATAAGCCTTGTAAATGCCTAGATTCCCATGATCCCTTCTCGAAAATGTTTTTCCTCTCTGTTGCAACAAATTTAAATATTTTGAACGATGTCACTAGTTCTTCCGAATGATAGGGTTTTTGTGAGAGATTTACGGTTTACGGGAAGCCAATCCGCTAATTAAACGAACTCATCGAAGAGAACTTGTGACGTCACAGGCAGAGTAATTTTAAAATTATAAAAAATCATAGCGCTGATAATACGGTACATAAAAATATTTTGAAATTTTTTTGACTTCGTTAGATGGTTTGTTAATAAATAAAAAAAACCGCCGAACTTCATTATTACGTAATTTTTATTTTATTATCTCAACAATAAATGTCCTACGTAATCTGACATACTGTCCGCTGTCCGCCGTTTCCTAATTAAGTACGGAGCATTAACTTGAGTCGCACTTGAACTTTGCTATGTCAAATATTAGAGCGAAACGAAAAATCGAATCGGCCACTTATCGCCGGGACAGAAGGAGACGCACGCCACGTAGAAGGTTGTGTGCGAATGAAAAATCGCCCATTTCCGCGCGAGTGCGAGCGAGATGGGTGTTTCGCCGAGTTGAATGCCATGTCCCCGGGAAAGCAATAAAAATGATAATGATATTAGTTTCTATCGTATGTGTGTGTGTGTGTGCGAAAGAGACAGATACAATTGTTTTCTTTTTTTTACAAAATTTCACGTGGTTGTGAAATTTCGCGTATAAAAATATTCGACGTGTCATTAAGTCACAGCATATTATATCTATTATCAAATTGTTATTATGTAGGTAAAATATTAATTACTTGTTAGGCACTGTAAAAGGTAGATAACTCGATGGTATTTAATTTAGCTTGTTAATTCAATAAATTGTTTAAAAAAATTTCGTCCATGTGTTCACATATTTTTTTATTTTTTATTTATTTAATTTTACAATACGCCCAAGGGGCATTTACAAAAAATATACAGGTAAGTACAAACATAGTGCGTAAAAATTTAAAAGATAAACAATGCTTTTTTGTGTACATTTAGAAACAACAAGAAGCATACTGCCATGCAAAATAAAAAGTGAAACTTTACATAGTAAAAAAGGAAAGAAAAAAATAAATGAATATAATAAAAGTAATTAAATTAAAAAGAAAATTGTAAATAACTTGTAAAGAATTCAAACAAAAAAATAAATACATTTTCATATACTTATAAGTATAAAAAAAATGGTATCAACAAATTATTGTTAAAAACAAATAATGAAAATTAGTTAACAGTAAGTATATAATATACGTATAATTGATAAACAATATCTAAATTTAACAAATATTCTGATTATTATACCAATGTTTAATGTGTGCATGTTTTTGAACCATAATAAATAAATAGATGGACATGTCAAAAATAGGAATAATCGGCGTGCGTACATGAGAAGATGTATGAATGTAGAGGAAGCGAGGTCTGAATGCTAAGATATAGTGTTATGGCGTTCTATCCTCTCTGCCAACCCCTACGGGGAAACGGCGTGATGGTTTGTTGTTGTTGTATAAATTAATAGATATTCTAAATTATTTATTTATTTATTAACGGAAACTGTCCATGTATACAATTGATAGGGTTTAAATATTACAATAAAAGAATAGTCTAAAACATTTGTGAAAATTCCTATCTTTTTTCATTTATTGGTTTCTAGAAGGCTTAACCTAGACAAAATACTTTTATTTATTTTTTAACAGACATTGTCTATATATACAATTTATAAGGTTTAAATATTACAATAAAAAAATAGTTTAGAACATTAAGAAAAAAGAAAAGAAGCATTGACAAACATAAGGGACATCAAGATAAGACCTGGACTATTTATTTAGTGCTCGTTTAAATCGTTGTAAACTTAAACCAAAAAAGTCTAGATCTTGTCTTGAGTTAACAATATGATAAAGACAATTGGAGAATTACGACAGAGACGGGTCATTGGAGAATTAAGGCCATAGTTTGTTCTTTGCTGATCGATGAACAGTACTTCATTGTTTCTCAATCTGCAAGTCAGAATATTGAATTTTACTTGTCCCAGTAATGATGGAACATCTATTCTACCATTTAGTATGCCGAACATATATATGGAGTCAATATTAGTTCTACGTTTTTGTAGACTAGAAATATTTAACATTGACTCTATTTCAGAATAAGAATAATTATCTATCTCTAGTCCAAGCATTGAAAAAATGTTGTTAACGTTTTTAACTAGCTTAAAAGCAAAATCCGCCTGAATTGATATATTTTGAATTTACTGGTTGCGGGAGAAATCCATAATAGCGAAAAGCTATGAATTTTGTTGCGGCGCCGTTTTCGTTAGTGATGACTTTAAGGCTGTAGTCTGGTAAAACCCTTACCGATACCAATAAGTGCAGGTATGAAGGTCATAAAAACGTTCATAAGACGTTGTTATAAATGGAATATTACAACCAGAATTATCTCTTAAAAAAAAAAAAATGCAATTCTATAAAAAACGGTTACAACTAAAATATTTCAATAAATATTTTTTTTATTAAGTATTGCCGAAGACATAATTTTACGTAGAAATAAAAGAAAATGTCACAAAGATGTATGTGATTTAAAATGCTTGTATTTCTTTTAAAAAACAAAAAAAAAAATGCAGCGGCCACTTTCATGTTAAATTTGTTATATTCAAATTATTAAACAAATTTAAGTTCAATACTTAGTCCAGATAGTTTTGAGATTCCAGATACCTAAGTTAAGTCTTAATTTGAAATGACGTAATCTGCCGGTCTAAAATAATTATATTTTAGTTACATAAAACTTTTAAGTATATTTTTTATAAGTAATTATATTTAAGTTAAATTTTTTCATAGAAATACCTTTAAAAATTGTTGTTTATATCTAATTTATGTTTTTTAATTTTTTATTTAGTGCGATTAAAAAATAAATACTTTAAAATGGCAAAATCGTATGATTTCCTAATTTTGCGCGCGTTTTACCAGACTACAGCCTTACGTCTGCAGTCTCTTAAAGTATACTTAAAAGTTTTTTATAAAAATAATTTCTTATAATATTGATATGTACGTTTAATAATGTTTTTAATACATGACTTGAAATTTCCACAAAATATGTATAAAATTCAGTTTTTTTGCAAGTTAATTATAACGTTTCTTCCTCTATTATATCGTAAAATCTCGTGTTTTAATAGGAAGTCCTTTTTTTGTGTGTGCAATATTTTATTAACTATTTTTTATATTATATTATAATTTTGCAATAATTGTATCGACAAATATCTACAAATTGAATGTTTTTTAAGTATGTTTCTTTATTGAATTACCTTATGAAATAAAATGGAATATAGGATCGGGCAAATTGTTTAGAAGGCGGCTGGAAGAGGACCTAGAAAAAAAGGAACAAAAGTAAAGGGATATTAAGGTTCTTAGGCTATATAATAATATTTCAGGGGTTTCTTATAGGTGACCAAAGAACTAATACTTTATTTTCGCTGTCATCAAGAAACAGTCAAATAGATACACAATTTCAATGGAATCTTGTATTTATATCATAAGTAAATAAATGAATTAACCATAGATAATTTGATATGATAAGTATACATCGAATAAGATTTTTTTTTTTTTTTAAACTACATATATTAATATTTTTATATTAAATTTACATGTATGTTTTCTTTAATTTTCTCTTGATAATAATATGCTTAATATATTAAATAATATTACTATATAATTATTTAATTATTTATTTATTTTTTGCACCACAACAGGCCAGGAGGTCCAATTACAGTGTTGAATTACATCACAGAACACCCAGGCTTGAGAAAAATCCGTTTTTTTTGTGTTCTCACCGGGAATCGAACCCGGAACCTTTCGTGTGTGAGTCAAGCGTCTTGACCACTACACCACGGAGGCCGCCTACATTATTCACATCAATGCACTGTAAATATGTTATGTTAAAATACACATGTAAAATACATGGTTAACCAAGTATGCACATTTATAAAAAGAAAACCATCATACATAAATATGCATTGTAAGTTATATTTCAATACACATAATTCATCACTATTCACTTCGTTACATATGTACATAAATATTAATATTGTTTATAATGCCTACAATTAATTTACATGAAAACGTTATATACATAATTATTTATCAATTTGAAACATAGACATTAAAATAAACGTGCATAAAAAAGTGATTTATGAATATAAAATGATACCATTTATTACATAATAATTTTCAATGTGTCTATTCAACAAAAAATCCTTGGTAATTATTATTTGTATGAACGGTAATGAACCATAACAATAATATTTTGGTTTCTATTTGATTTGACTATTAGCGCCATCTGTGCTACGTATGCAAACCCAAGACTCCCGCGTAATTTTCGCGCCAAAACGCCGGCGGTCATTGCGGGTCAATGTTCCCGCCAAAATCATATTCGTTTCGCGCACTCTGATGCGCAGATGTCATTAAGTAATTACCTCGCGGTGTTTAACACTATCCCAAAGGACAACGGCGCCGTTCACGTGTTAAAAAAATGTATTTATTATATTCGAACGGCGAATTAGTACCGAACCTACGCAGCACACAACGTGAGTTTTCGCTTTAACCTTCACGAAAAAGTTTATGGCGAAGGGTACTTGAGCAATAATTAAAATTGTCAGCTGCGCAACTGTGAAATGTTATCTTTGTTAATTAATTTCGGTAGGAAAAAAAATAGCAACAAAAAATTAAAAGGTCGTGAAATGAAAATTTCGGCGCATTAAATTCGGCGCATCAACATTTTAAATTTTTTTTTACTATAAAAATTCTGACTCGGTGATTAGTTTGCTCTTTACTTTTTTCAATGCTTATTTTTTCTTCCAGATAAATTGTACGCAAATCTATATCAGAGATACTATGAAAAAAAATCACGTACGCTTTAGTTTATTCATTTTTTTAATTCTGTAAATATTTCAAATAATTTATTTTTCAATGTGAGTTTTAAGACGCAATAAAAAAGAAAGAGGAAATAATACGTGTATTTAAAAAAATGCTAAAACTCTCTGGATATTTAATGCAACGATAGAAGTGGGAAATAATCTATATTATCTATATTTATTATTTTAAATCTTGAAATAGAGCACACAAACATATTCGTATGTGTACCTACTCTAATTAGAACAATACATATATTTATTTTATCAGTTGTTTAAAACATGTTTCTTAACCTCCTGTTTGAATTTTGTTTTTTGTTCGATTTTTTTTATTTCAAAGGAAAAGTTGAAGGAAAGCCCAGTGTCGAAAGACTACGTATCTCCTACCTTAAAAATTCGAGAGTAGTTTCACTGTAGCTCCGAATCCTTATTCAGAGCGACTGTGGACAAACCATGGTGATATCAAGCCTCCACCTTGGGGGACTATAAGAACAAAAATTCATGTTTTACTTCAAAAGCCATGTTTATTATCATTATGATAGGTAATTTGTAGTCCGTCATCATATTTATTTAAAAATTTAAGCTTCTTTAAAAATCACAATATTACTAGTATTTATTATCCCATGTTTTTAATGTTTAATGTTCATCATAGACAAAAGCATAAATCAACAAAATGCTAAAATTCAACAGTGAAATCACTCCCTGCACATTCTTTCTTCGAGTGTCTTTCTATTGGTTTCGGTCGTACTACAATTTTTTGACGAAAATTGTTTTTTTTTTTTACATTTCAATTTAATTAACCGCGATTTCCATTAAACAATCGGCCAATTGAGTGTATTAATAGGTCGATGAATGAAATATAAAATAAGTCAAGTTTATGCTTTTTTATTTGTTTTTTAGATCCAACTACCTTTTTCTCATAAGTGCCGCGATTACAAACGCTATCTTCATCGGTATATATCGAAACATTATAAAGTAAAATCGATATTTATTTATGAAAATGTGTATATTAGTGTGAAAATTTAAAGCATTTTTGTCGGTAACGTGTTATTGAACATGTTTAAAAAAAAATGTATACAATGTCATATTCTATTTTTTTATACAGAAAACTTTAATTTTAGTTTGTTGTTCAATTTTAAGATTAATGTTTATTTTGCATTGTAATACGGGCCCAGGTAAATATAGTTAATTGTTTTTTTTTGGATTTTATCTTCTATAAAACATATATTGAGTTTTTCTACTGACATTTCTTGGTGGAACTGCATTTTAATTATGATAATAAAAATACTTTATAGTTTTATTATTATTCTATAAAACAGTAGTCTAATATAATGCAAGGGCGCTTTACACAATAAGTTTTACTTGTTAAGTCTTAGCAATCTTTATGTTGTTTGAAGCAATTTTTTTTTTTACAACACATTTCTATGGAATGTCTATTCTCGTACTCCCAGAATTTGCATAACTTATTTTGTGGCAGTACGGAATAAACATTTACCGTTAACATTCCCTAAAAACCCTAAAAATGAAAATCGAGTGAAGATTAATTACTCTGTCTCGTGATGTTTTATTTTTGAACGACGCTACGCCAACTGACGCCGAGAAAACTATTTGGACAAATTCATACTGATTGTACAAATCTACACGACACGGTAAAGTTAGCATGGATTTATTTTTATTTTTTATTTTATTTTTATTTTATTTTTGCACCACAACAGGCCAGGAGGCCCAATTACAGCGGTGAATTACATCACAGAACACCCAGGCTTGAGAAAAATCACACTTAATTTTTGTGTTCTCACCGGGAATCGAACCCGGAACCTTCCGTCTGTGAGTCAAGCGTCTTGACCACTACACTACGGAGGCCGCCTATTTTTAATATTTAATATACCCACGTAATATTCAATATTTAATATACGCCACTATATTTAATATAAAATTTATTTTGTGGCTTCTCTCAGGTAAATATCCTCCAAAAGGAAATCGAATGAAGATTAGTCGGCATTATAGGATTTTCCTGCCACTAAATCAATGAAAGTTATTATAATACATTAGAAATCAATCCATCCTTTTGAATTTTATTGCTTATGGGTGACTTCGTACAAATTGTCATTTATTCTAGAGGGTAGATCTGGGCACTACCCGCCTTACTGAGATCCTGGAGGGGGAGTAGTACCCGAATCTTAAAAAGTAATCTGTGGCTACCCCGCACCCCCACGACGGCGGACAATTAAATAATACCTATTTGCAATCGATTGAAGTAACTAACTTTCATTTATTCAAACGTGGTACAACTACTAAGTCATTCATTCATTTAGTACAATTAATTTAAAATGAATTTAATAATCGAATGCATTAGATTATTTTCATTCAAATAAATCATCAGTAGTTCAGACCGATTCTACTGTGGCGAATAGTTTCGACAACATCATAACAAACAACAAACCTATCTCCATTTGTCGTTCCTGTACTAAAAACAAATACCAAGTACAGTTCTCGGTAAAGCAACAGCTAAGCTATACCAGGCCGCTTATTCTCACGTCACATTTGCGGTCTCCGATTACATCACGCATCAAACTTTAGCGCGGCAACTCGATCCAAAGTTTTGAGGTTTAACATTCCAAAATAATCGTAAAATGCAAACCGACGCGTTTCAAGGTTTAGCGAAAGTACGAGTAGAAGCACCGACGACTAACACTGGTGATCAGTTTTGGCGGGAGAATTTCGCGCCAATATTCGCCCCGACTGACAGCTGTCGTTTGCGGCTTTTCATTTTTTCGTAACGCATGTGGAAAGTGTGTCATGCAACAATAATTGTCGCGAAGATTAATATCTGCTATTTTCTCTTGTTGCAAAATGAACTACATCATATTTACAGGTTGTGAATGGCCGGCTTCATAATGTGTAACGGAATCTGTATTTCTGTATACCCCGTGGCAGAATCAATTAAATTGATTACATATCAACTGTGGTATAATATTGTTATGAATTAATTCTTGGAATTCTTTGTCAATACACACCTCGATTGTTTACGCCGGCTTAAATATTCCACGAGATATTTTAATTAAACTAAATTACAACAAACGTAAGTACTAGGGACTAGACCTACCCAAATAAAACATTTCTTCGCCTACAGTTATTATACACAGAGATGGGATATCTTTTCTAAGAAATTAACTTGGATGTATGTTTGGCATACTAAATGGTATAATCGATGTTTCATCATTGTAATATATGTAAATGTTTATATTTTTTTGTTTAAATTCTTTATAAGTTATTTACAATTTGGTTTTTAATTCAATTACTTTTCTTATATCCATATATTTTTTTAAACTTTTTTACCATGTAAAGTTTCACTTTTTATTTTGCATAGCAGTATGCTTTTTATTGTTTCTACATGTATACAAAAAGCGGTGTTTATCTTTTAAATTTTTACTTACTATGTTTGTACTTACCTGTATATTTTTTGTAAATGCCCCTTGGGCGTATTGTAAAATTAAATAAATTAAAAAATTAAAAAAATACTGTGACAGGTAAAATTCAATATTCCGACTCGTAGGTTGAGAAACAATGAAGTACTGTTCATCGATCAGCATAGAACAAACTATGACGTTAATTCTTCAATTGTCTTTGTCATATTGTTAACTCAAAACAAGATCTGATCTTTTTGGTTAAAGTTTACAACGATTTAAATGAGCACTAAATAAATAGTCCAGATCTTGTCTTTATGCCCCTTATGTTTGTCAATGCTTCTTTTCTTTTTTCTTAATGTTCTAAACTATACTTTTACTGTAATATTTAAACCCTATAAATTGTAAATATAGACAATGTCCGTTAAAAATTAATAAAAGTATTTTGTTTAGGTTAAGCCTTCTAGAAATCAATAAATAAAAAAAGATAGGAATTTTCACAAATCGTAAAATAACGCCGAAAATACATATGTGTAATATTGAGAGCGGATTTTTACAGATTTAATGATATTATGACTTTCGACGTGTATGTACAAAACAAGTTCATTTATTATTTTCTGGTTTAAAAACGAGAAACGAGGTTTTAAGCTGAAACCGAAACTGAATTTCGGGTTCTGTTCTAGTTTCAGCCGAAACCGAATCCGAAACTTATATAAATAAGTTAAAAATCACTTAAAAACGCCCAAAATTAAGCGTTTTTATTGTTTAACCTTACGAGTTCAAAAAAAATACGCAATGAAATAAAAGATATACATTAAATGAGTAAATTAATTTATTTTTAGCGCCTTTCGGTTGGTTGTTATGTTGTACATGTAACTTATATAAATTGTTCTTCAATATACGCTATAGGAATTTTAATTTATTAACTGTAATTAAATTACAAAAAAATGTGTATAAAAGATCTTTGAACTATTAACTAGTTAAAAAATCACAAAATCAGTCTAGTTTTTTTATTATTTTTTTTCATTTTATTCTTCTGGCAGCAAGTATCTCTCATTGTGCTTATTTTCCACCCGAGTACAGCCGAATGAATCCGACACACTCCGACCACGGGTTTCGGGCATTTTTTAACCGAAACCGAAGCCCCGGCCGAAACTGAAACCGACACTTCGGTCGATCACTTAAAACCGAGCATATATAAAACGGCTCCACAAACGGCATCACAAACGTCGCACACACAAAGTTATGTAAACTCTCTTCTTCTATATTATGTATTATTATATAGACAGGCGCCGCGCCGTGGAGCAGATGGTTAGATGTTAGATGATTAACTGTGGAACTGAGGAAGTTCAGTAGTTTTTAAATTTTTTTACTTGTTAATAAACTGTCAAACTAAGCCAAAATTTAGAAGAATATATTTTTTACTTTTGAATTATTTTTTCAAGTTTTGTAATTTTGAAATTACTCCGCAAGTCGCTAGTTCTTGTCGGAAAGTTATGCTAATTGATGAGTTCGCTTTCCGGTAATAGGAAATCTATCACATCAGTTCATCGATTTTTGCGAGTGAACTAGTGTAGTAAATGAAAAATGTGAAATTTTGTTTTTATTGATATCATTTTTATCAATTTCTTTATACATTTTCGAGCAACTTCGCCGTATGATGAAATGCTGTAATTTTTGCCATAAATAAGAAAACAATTTTTATATCGAATTTCCCGTAGCACTAAACTACTTTTATTGGGCGTTGTGGTGTATTTTGCATACTTTCTTCCACATCCCCTCTTTTCCACCTGCTAACAAGTTTCTAAAAAAGAAGAGTGGCGGGTTATTCGTGTCATCCTTTGTTGTGTCACTGATAACTTAATAAAATCTTTTTTAATGAATAATTGATCCGCGTTGTGGTTTTGTGCTCGCGGACTCGCGGACTCGCGGATCAGAGCACTGTTACTTATTTCTAGTCAAAAATGGCCCTAAAATTTAATATGTTTGGGTTAATACCGAGAACGCAAATATATATTTTAAATAATACAAAGATGTCCTTGTGTATGTATCATAATATAGCCGTAATGCATAAAGGCAAATACATAATAAATATAAATGTATGTATAGGAACAGGTTATTTCGCAATGATTTCTCTTTATAAAATACCATTACACTTTTCTGAATACATTATTATGCAATAATGTTGACTATTGTTTTGTAATAGGGCACTTGGAAATGAGAAACATCCGTTTTTATTATTAGAATGATATTAAATGACAACTAGCAGGTAACAGTCGGCTACCGCCGACTGCTACGTGCTAGGGAATTCGGCCCTTCGGGCCTCGGTTTATCGGCCCTGCGGTCCTCAGTTGATCGGCCCTTCGGGCTTTAGTTGACTCATTAGAATCTCGGGCACTGTGAAATTTCACCAATTGAAAAAATAAAATTAACAGACAAACAAAAAAGTTATCCTGCTTCTGATGTTTTGTATCTCCACAGGATAAATTAAAAGCTACACTTAACGCTCTACCACAATTTTAAACTTGATGAGTTAAAATTATGTCATTTCTCTTCACAATTTATATTTTATTCAATGAAATGTCAACGGGTCACTCATAGTGAAACGTTTTTAGAGTATTTTCTTCTCAAATTTATTACCCTGTTTCATTAAAAGCAAGCTTAAAATTACGATAAATGTAAAAATTTACATAAATATTGTGAGTTCACTTATTTAAGACAAACAAAGAAAGAAAGGAGCAGAAATTAACCGTATTTATTAACGCCCAATGGGTTTTTACATAAGTTATAAAACAAGAGATTATTTACATATATACAAATACAATTTAAAACGAAAAAAAAATAAACATAAAAAACAAATGAAAATAAGAATTATATAACTGACTCCTAATATCGATTAAAAATCTTTTGCACTCAATATGACTACTGAAATAAAGTGTTTCATCAAATATGATACCGATATATGAAACAAATCATTGAAACATCCCTTTTTCAGCACTTATAATGTTTAAACCACAATACACAGTTATAACTAACAGATAACCTCAAATATTTGAAATTTACAAAACGATTTAGGACGAATGTGTATTCCACCAGTTCGGGCGAGAGAGACGGCATTATGCAAACCAGTCCGCTGATAGAGAGAGCGCTTTACAAAACGATTCAGGACGCGTGTGAATTCCTATAATTGAATCGAAGACATTCTACCCATAGCGTCAGATGACGTAGGGCGGATTCATTGATAATCATTTTTTATGCCATTTTCTCATGAATAGGCAGAAAAACACACGAAATAGTACGCCCTGAGGCTGACTAATCTCCACTCGATATTTTTTTGCGAAATTTCCACCCGCGAGTAGAAACTAATTAAATAAAACCAAAAAGGAAAATAATAAATATGTGCCCACCCACCCTTATTTTACCGGTCCGAATGAATTGACGCAATACGTTTGGAACAGACCTATACATGACAGACTCAATCAATCATTTTAAGACTATTAATATTATGGATGATTATTTTTTGCGATAGTGCCTACATGCGTACAAATGTGTGGATCTTTTATCTACACCTCGGAATAATGTTGTGGTAACTGAATTGATTATTAGGTGTAGTAAGTACACAAATTTCAAAATAAATACATACAATAATACTAAATAAATTAAAGAATACAGCAGTGCACCCACTTCCCAACAATGTACACCCAGAACCCTTACGTTTAAGCTGGGAATCAAATAGCTTAATACAGAAAAGTAAATATGTTATATCTCCTTGCCCGGGCGGATGAAGCTAATACAGTTATGTGTGTGTGTGCAATAGAACCAGAACCCTGGACGAGGGTTTTCGACTCGATAGGTGCTCTTGAATTAGAAAATTTAGTAGAGATAAGTTCGCTTAGTTATAACCTAATTACAAGGGAAATATTATTAGTTTACTGGTATTTATTAGGGAATCATGCAACTTAAGACAGAAACGTGGTCGTAAATATATGTACATACATTAAACAATCACAAAGCCAATTAAAAGATCTGGGATTTTAATGTGGGACAGTATCATGATCTTACAACTTCTTAATTTTGATATACATACATACATACGTAATACATTCCTAAATACCATTAAACATTCCGCATTTGTAATTTTAAAATAGAGAGATAGAAAAAAAACATTTAAAATACAAATATAAAAACGTAATGTACATGCATACAAACTATAACCTCGTATATGAATTTATAGAAAAAGAAATAAGGACAAAAAATATGTATAAAAAATTGTCGTGGGTTTTTTGTGTTACTGTTTATTATTCATAATGTTTGTACAAAATTAATTTTAACGGTAAGGTTTTTATAGTGAAAATAATTATGACAAAAAATGACACATTTGTTTTTAAACGCTTTAAGTTAACTTTATTATTTACTATTGACAAACAAAACAATGGAAGGAGCATCGCAATGACAATAGTAAGAAACATCGTCTCTTTTTTTTCACATTTCTTCTAAAGATTTGCTTAGAGTCATTGGAATTTGCTTCCTTCCAAACTCCAAAGTCGAACGAATTGAATTTGTAACCAGGTGATATCATGATAATGAATAGGCATAACATGAGTTCTTTTAAAGATAACCCATGTTTAAACTATTTGATATGATCACGGGTATTTTTCGTTACCTGAAAATTTAGGATTGAAAGTTCTTAGGTACTTGTTATATTTTATAAAATATGTAATAATTCATATTTTGTTATTACTGATTTGCAGTTTACATGTTCACGAACGTATTGTGGCTTTTCTGGCTATGCCCGTGTTAAGCCATGTTTTTTTTTATTTATTGGTGTATTTGAATTCGTACAAGCGCGCATTCGGAAGTTCGAATTGAATATCTGAAAAATGAATATATTTATTTTCGTCTTCTATTTTAGTTTTGCATCCTAAACTTTTCTGGGAATGATTTCAATCGATAAATGTCAACAAAAAATTCACGAAAATATACAAAAAATACAAAACATTCGTCAATGCAAAATTTCACCTCACATTGATATTCGTACGAGTACCACTAAGGGCTTGATCGGTCAGTACTGCCGATTGGTCCGTTGACTTACAAGAGACCGGAAATCTTTCACAACTCTCTTATTATTTGTTGATTCATATGAACTAGTGACGTCGTTCAAAGTAGTTTGTTTTTATTAATATTTTTTTAATTATTTTTTTAATTCATTTTTAAGAAACTTTGCCGTGCAATTTAATGCTCTAATTTTTACCGCGCGTAAAAAAACATTTTTTGTATGCAGTTTCCCGTAGGGCTGAATTTCCTCATTCTTTTCAAAAATTCTTGATAGGATTGAGAACTAGTGATTGTGACGGTCCTTATACTTTTTGGAAGACCTGGGAGTAATGTTTGATGCCAAACTGAAATTTCATACTGATTTGTTCTCCGAACAGCTAAGATGTTCTTGAATACTCGTGTTTTTAGGTTTCTTTATAACTCATTGGTGCAAAGCAGACTTGAGTGTGGATCTCTGAGCAGGGCGACCCGCGAATTGAAGTACTCTGTCATGCTGGAGATGGTTCAGAAGAAATTTCTGAGGTATCTTTACTTAAAGGAGTGCGGATGCTATCCGTGGTATTACGATCAAAATAGGTGTAATGGAGTATTTTTCTTTATGTACCTTAGACATAGGCAGCTTAAGCTGTTA